>NW_016107922.1:276397-354623 GCF_001604975.1 Cebus imitator | reverse complement strand
GGTACGTCCATGTGATGTCAGCCCCACAAACTTGTTGCACTCACACATGGAACTTTGGGGGGTGGGGCAGTTAGGAGCCCAGGTTTTGTTCTGACCTTCACTGGACTCCTCCTCCTCTTCCTCGTCATAGTCCTCCTCCTCTTCCTCTTCCTCCTCCTCCTCTTCCTCCTCCTCCTCTTCATTCCCAGGCCCAAAGCTCTTCGAGGCCTCTAGCTCCTCTTCACTCTTCCCTTTCAGAAGGGCGTGGATCCGCACAGCCTCCTTCCACGGAACGCCGCCCAGGTCAGAGGGGGGCAGGCGAGCCTCCTCCTCCTCCTCCTCCTCTTCCTCCTCCTCCATCTCAGACTCGGAACTGCTGTGAGGAAATAAACACACAGCCAGAGTGAGGGAATGAAGGAAAACTGAGAAGGGGAAGGGGAAGGGCCACCATCAGAAGCAATGCGTCCCAGGCAAAGCACCTGCTGAGCAGGTGGAGAGAGACAGCAGGGAGTGCCATCAGCAGGACAGGGCACCTGGGCACGAGGAGCCACCTACCCGAGCCCACCTAAGGGGACAAAGGGAAGAATGCTCCTGCTCACTGACCTCGAGCCCTTCTCTGCAGGTGGATGGGGCAGGGAGGGGACCCCTGAGGGCTGCCTGTGGGTCTGCCCTAGCCTCTGCACTCGGAGGGGAGCATGCAGAACAGCTCCTTAGGGAGCCCATGGAAGTTCCTGACCATGACTGCCCATCAAGGGGCAGCCCATCCCTCAGGGTGCTTCAACCTAGCAAACACTGAGATCACTGGTTTCGGTTTCACAGAGGCTGTGAGGGCACAAGCAGGGCAGTGGACTGGTTCTGATATAAACCCACGAGTCTGGGAATTGAGAATGGAAAGCCTTCTCTCGTGCTGACCTGCTGTCTGGTTAGAGGAACTCAACTCTACGTGACAGCGGTAGGTCAGAAGGCTCTCAGCGCTGTGGGTGTCGTGGGGGGAGGGGGGGCCCTGAAAGGCCTGGACTGAACTGGCTGGCGATCAAGGCCCGTGAGCCCATGTGCTGGGGTGGGGCGAGAGATTCCATTTCCTGGAGCTCCTCAGAATCCCACCAAGTGCCAACCCCTGAGGGGGGCACTGGGGAGGCACACCAGGAAATGATGGCAAGGGTACCACTCACTGCAAAGCCACAGCACAGAGACAACGGGGAAAGGGGCGGAGGCAAACCTGCAACCCCAGGGCGGTCGCTCTTGCCGGCCGCTGCACTGCCAAGCCCTCCTATCGAAGCTGCAGCTAAGTGCGGCCGATACGGGGAGCAGCACGCGTGCGAGAATGCACATGCCACCACGGACACTACCCGAACCGCGGCTCCCGGCTCCAGACACTCCCTGCAGCTGTGTACCTCACCCCTGCCCTGCAGAGGGAGGCAGGACAGGGACAAAACTGGGCCCCTGCAACCTGTACGGCTCCAATACAGGCAAAAACCCCAGCGTTGCTGCACAAATGGAGATGTGTCTGAGTGTTTCATGGTCTGTTAATTCCCAAAGCAGCTTTTTCAGAAGCGGCCTTGCCTGCAGTGACAGACCCGGGGAAATCCGGCTTTCACAGTCAAGCCACGGCCCGACCTCTGGCCCAACAGAGCCCCAAATCCAAGAAGCATCAGGCATGGAGGGGGCATCTGCCCAACCTCTTGTGAGGGTGTGTCCTCTCTCGCCCAGGCAGGCTCGCCCACAGCCCACTTGTGTGTGAGAGGTTAGCCAGTGAATACACCACAATGGGCACTGAGGGCCCCTGCCAGGTGAAGAATCTCGCCTTGCCAAAGAGAGGACCCTGGTCCTTGTCCTTGGCTTCAAGAAGGTAACCTAGACACGCCTGGGATGCCCTGCCTACAGGGCTGTGGCCGTCTGCCGGGGACCTCGGGTCATGTCACACAGCCTAGTTGATTAGGGTGAGGCTTCAGGTCGCACGGTATCCAGTAACCCGGAGACTGAGATCAAGCATGTGGACAATCAATCAATCAATCATTGCATGTGAAATAAAAACTCCCAACACGGAGTCTCAGGGGAGCAATACTCCTGGCATTTTGTCACACATGGGTAACAAGAGAGTACAGCCGTCCTGGCCCCACAGTGAGCACAGTGGAAGCTGAGTCTGGTTCTCTCCTGGACTCACCCCGTGTCCTTCCTCCCTTGGCTCACTGGCATCTGTGCCCTCTCCCTGTAATGAGTCACAACCATGAGTACAACAGCTTTCAGTGAGCTCTGTGAGTCCTAGCAAATGATCAAACCTGCAGGTGATTCTGGGAGACTCTGGAATTTGACACTGGGGTCAGAAATGGGGCAGTCTTGTGGGCTGTACCCCCTTTCAGTTGGCTAGTTCCCCACTCTGCCACACCAGCTCTGCTCCTGGCTGGCTGTGTGACTGTAGGTTGATTACTTGTGCTCTCTGAGTTTGCACGTTCATTCACTCACCCAGCGAACATTTCTGAGCACCTACGGCTCAGCCAGTGCACACAGGAATAAAAAGAGCTGGCTGCTTAGTGCAAGGAGCGCAGGGCAGTGAGCCCGGCCTTGTCTGTTCATTCATCTGAATACAACTTATTTGATTATCTTCTCCTTACAATGCACTTGCTAGACGTTGTAGGGAACACAGAGGTGACACAGGAAAGACCCTATGCTCAGCTGGGCCCAGTGGCTCTGGCATTTGTGATCCCAGCACTGTGGGAGGTTGAGGCAGGTGGATCATTTGAGCCCAGGAGTTTGAGACCATCCTGGGCAACCACAAGGAGACCCTGTCTCTACCAAAAAAAAAAAAAGAGAGAGATAAAAATAAAATAAAAAAAGCCCCCTATTCTCACGGGGAGAAAAGATGCATGCATGCCATGCTAAAGCACAGAATACAGGCACGGTGGGTGGAGGGCAGGAGGAGGGCTAAGGCGGGCAAACCTAAGAATCTGGGCCACAGAAAGCTTGGTATCTGGATTTTGACTAGTTTTCAGCATTACCTTTACTGGTATTCCTTTTGCCTTACGTTTGTGTTTTCATTAACTTACTTTCTTCTTTTTTTTTTTAAGATGGAGTCTTACTCCGGTGGGCTGGAGTGCAGTGGTGCAATCTCTGCTCACTGCAACTTCTGCCTTCTGGATTCAAGCGATTCTCCTGCCTCAGCCTCCCGAGTAGCTGGGACTACAGGCGCGCCACCATGTCCAGCTAATTTTTTTGGTATTTTTAGCAGAGACGGGGTTTCACCGTGTTGGTCAGGCTGGTCTTGAACTCCTGACCTCGTGATCCACCCGCCTCGGCCTTCCAAAGTGCTGGGATTACAGGTGTGAGCCACTGTGCCCGGCCTAATTTACTTTCTTATTAATGAACAACGATACGTACCTAGTGCATGTTATTTGATATTGTTTGGGCTGGGCGTAGTGGCTCACGCCTGTAATCCAAACACTTTGGAGGCCAAGGCAGGCAGATCACCTGAGGTCAGGAGTTCAAGACCAGCCTGACCAACACGGTGAAACCCCATCTTAAAAAAAAAAAAAAAAAAAAAAAAAAGAAAAAAAAAAAAAAGACATTGAACATAAAATAAGGCTAAGGACGCATCTACACTCACCTTAAATCTTTGCTGGGCCAAGGGAAGGCCTCCTGGTTCCTCCTTCCCAGCTGAGTAGCTGGGGCCTGTGCAAGGCTGCCCAGCAGTTGGCAGCAGGGTGGGGCCACGCTGCCACTCACTGGGAGGGGGCCTCAGTGCAGGCCTGTCCTCACCCTGCGCCATGTTATCAGGATGGCTGCACAGGCACAATGTGGGCACTGAATAAATGCCCCGAGATGAGGACAGAGAGGCCCGCTCACAGCTGTTAGTGTCACATCAGCTGGTTTCACAACAGCTGAAGGACCAGGGGAGCACAGAAAAGAGCAGAAAACAACCCTCACCTCTGTGCATCAGCTGCAAGCCCAGCCCACCTCCCAGAGACCTTGCCGCGTGCTGCTGTAGCTCCCAGACAGGCCACCCTCTCTTTGTGAGGGACACAGAGAAAGCCGGCAGGGGTTGCCAATGCCGTTCCAGCCCATCATTTTCACAGAACTGGGCAGTCTCTGGGTCTGCCTAGGTCCTGTGCACCACACCCAAGACTCGCAGTTGAATTTAGTGCCTTGAGGCTCCGAGCACCTGCATCTCTGGGGGAAGGGTGCAGAGGAGGGAGAAACCTGCAGTGTGGCTGACCCTCTGGACTCTAGCCTGGATACTTCTTAAGGACAGAGAATCACTATACCAGAAACAAATGCAACACAGACAGCCAACTTCTCCCTTCCTCTGGGGAGAGGGTGACTTTTCAAAAGACTGCCTCCCAGGAGAGACGGGGTCAGAAGATCTAGTCATCAAGATCACCTTTCCCTCCTTACAGGACTGGCGCTGGTGAGAACTTATTGTCCTGAGAGGTTGTTTGATTCGGGTCTGCCTTCCCCGGGGCCACACTCTCTCTCCACGGGCAGGTGCCGGGTCACCACCGTACTCCTCACAGGGCCAAGCATGGCCAAGACAGCAGGAATGTGCCAGGGGCCGCAGTGAAAGCCAGGGCAGGGTTATGCTACTTTCAGAGGTGTCAGAGGTTCACCCCAACTGCCCGCTGGTAAAGCCTCCATCAGAAGGTGCTGGCCCTTCCAGTTAGAAGAGTGTCCAGCAAAAACCCTCCCTGCTTCAGTTTACACCCAGCTACTCAATTGAAAGCACCTGCCCTGAATCTGCCCCCCAGCTGTCTTCCCACTAAGGCACTGACAGGTCTAGCATGGGAAAGAAAACCAATGTGCACGTGATTTTTGCTCCACTTTATGTGCTCTGCAGCCCTCTGCTGTGTCAAGAGGGGCAGATCCAAGGGTGACAGTGATGGATGGAGGGAGCCCTGACCGCGTGCCCGTAGCACAAGGTGGTTCTCGTGGGTAGCTCATTGAATTGCACAACTGCTCTTGGACTTTGCTGCCCTGCTTTTGTAAATGATGAGACTGAAGCCTAAGGAAGTTGGATTATTTGCCTAAGGTGATGCTGGGATTTCCACCAGGGTCCATGGATTATGAGACTCACCATGTGTCATGCTGTGCCCTCCTGGGTGGTTCTACCAGAACCACCTGCCAGGGTGACAAGACTAGGAAGAAGGTCTTGATCAAGCTCCCGGCTGCCCGGACACAGCCTGACAAGAGCAGACCAGGAATTCAAGCAGACCCTACCACGAATGAAGCAGGCTGCTGCCAGGAACCACTGGAAGTTCCTGGGTGGTTTTCAAAGGGCAGTGGCAAACCATGGTCTTCACTTTTAAACTTAACCCACTCATAATCAGAAGGACTCTGACATCGTCTGTCCTGCTGGGCTGCACCCCTAGGTACCCTTCCCTGACAACCATGCGAACACTCTCCTGCTGAGCAGGCAGCTGGAGAACATGCACATCATGCAGCAAGTTTTACGCAGTGGAAACTTAATCCATGTTAAAACTAGCATCCTGCTCGGCAATGGCTCAGGAGCTGCCTCTGTGGGGAAAAGGGGGTGATGCGGGAGGGAGAGGAACAGGCAGAAATTCCCATGTATTCACAGCCAGCCTTGAAGGAGCTGCCCTCTCTCACTTGAAGCGTTATTCTGACAGAGAGCAACGCCTGCCATCCACTTTTCTGTGACCTCACCTGTCCCATCAGAAGAGGCACCTGTGCGTGCTAACCCTCCTGACTTCTCTCTAGAGCCGTGAATGTGTAAACACTAAAGAACGTCTGCCATGAGCACGGCACCGGCCGCCTTGGGCGCCTTCTTCCAGAAAGGAAGGCAATCGTGGAAAACAACACTAACATCACAAACCAGCTCTCCCTTGGCTTTGACCACCTGGCCTTTCCATCGAAAGCAAAGGTGCTATTTCCAGGGTCTCCCCCAGGAGACAGGCCCCCCTTGCCTGCAAGGTAGAGGGATGAAGCTGATTAGGCCTGGCCAGGGGTCTGTGACAAGGTTTAGGCTTTACAGGCGCTTGTGTGACTAAACCATGAATCGATTATGAGACTCATCTGGGGTATCTGTTAGAAACCGACGTTCCTGGCCTTCACCCCAAACCTACTGAATTAAGATACTCCAGGAGGGCCTACAAATTACATTTATTTTTGTTTTTGAGCCGAGGTCTCTGTCGCCCAGGCAGTGAACTCCTGGGCTCAAGCAATCCTCTCACCTTAGCCTCCCGAGGAGCTGGGACCACAGGAGTGCACCACCATGCCTAATTTTTGAGTGATCCTCTTGCCTTGGCCTCCCAAAGTGCTGGGATTACAGGTGTGAGCCACCATGCCTGGCTGGAACTGTGTTTTTTTTTTTTTTTTTTTTGGGGGGGGGGACGGAGTTTTGCTCTTGTTACCCAGGCTGGAGTGCAATGGCGCGATCTCGGCTCACCTCAACCTCCGCCTCCTGGGTTCAGGCAATTCTCCTGCCTCAGCCTCCTGAGTAGCTGGGATTACAGGCACGCGCCACCATGCCCAGCTAATTTTTTGTATTTTTAGTAGAGACGGGGTTTCACCGTGTTGACCAGGATGGTCTCGATCTCTTGACCTCGTGATCCACCTGCCTCGGCCTCCCAAAGTGCTGGGATTACAGGCGTGAGCCACCGCGCCCGGCCGGAACTGTGTTTTTAACCAAGCATCCCAGGTGATGTTTATCATCAGGGAAATTTAGAAAAATTAAACTGGTGTTTCTCAAATTGTCGTCTTCGGACCACATCATCGCCTGGGAACTTTTCAGAACTGAAAACTCTGGGGCTTTACCTCAGACACGCTGCATCAGAAACCCAGCCCAACACGTTGTGCTTTTATCACAAGCCCTGTGTGACTCTGGCATGGGGAAAGCTTGGTCACCAACATTCTCAGACAGGGTTTGAGCCCAACTCAAGTCCGGGCATCAAGCCCCTGCTTAGGGAAACCAATACAAGACTTCCTTGCCCTGCCCTCCCAGTGAGGGTGACCCACGCTGCACCAAGAGAGGAAAAGCAGTGGTGACCCCGGGCGTCGGGCTTTGTCCGTGCTTTATGGCTGAATCCTCACAGCACACCTAGGAAGTGCGGAACCTCTGCAGATGGGAAACTGAGGCAGGGAGAAGCTAAGTAAATTACCAACAGCTAGCAGCTGGCAGAGCTGCGCTTAAAATCCACGCCTTGCTTGACTCCAAAGTCAGGTTCTGAAACATCATGCTGCTGTCCCCTGCAGCAGAGGCCAAAGTAACGAGTTCACTGAACTTGTGACATGAGAGTTCCTGGGCTAGACTGATTGATGCCTTAAAACTATGCCATTTCTCATCTTCTAGTCTAACATCTCAGCAAGGAAGGACTGAGGGCTGGAAATGCACCCAACTCTGTGCTTGGTGCTCAGGGAAGAGAGAAGAAGACACCACACGCTTCCTGTGTCTTACCGCCATCCAGGGAGTAAGACATTTACAGCTCCTTCCCCTGGACGCTTTTGTTGTTGTTGAGACAGGGTCTTGCTCTGTCTGACAGGCTGGAGAGCAATGGCATGGTCTTGGCTCGATGTAACCTCTGCTTCCCAGGTTCAAGTAATTCTCCTGTCTCAGCCTCCTGAGTAGCTGGGACTACAGCCAGGCCTGGATAATTTTTGTATTTTTTTGTAGAGATAGATGGGGTTTCATCATGTCATCCAGGCTGGTCTAGAACTCCTAGGCTCAGGTGATCCGCCTGCCTCGGACTCCCAAAGTACTGGGATTACAGGCAGGAACTACCCCATCAGGCTGGGCTCTTCACCTTTTTTTTTTTGAGATGGAGTCTCCCTCTGTTGCCCAGGCTGGAGTGTAATGGCACAATCTTGGCTCACTGCAACCTCCGCCTCCCGTGTTCAAGCGATTCTCTTGGCTTAGACTCCCAAGTAGCTGGGATTACAGGTGTGTACCACCATGCCCAGGTACTTTTTGTACTTTTAGTAGAGACAGGGTTTCACCATGTTGGCCACGCTGGTCTTGAACTTCTGACCTCAAATGATCCGCCCGCCTTGGCCTCCCAGAGTGCTGGGCTTACAAGTGTGAGCCACTGTGCTCGGCTAGCTCTTCACTTTTAAGAGACTATTTTTCATTCTCTATAGCACTGAATGCTAATTTTTTTTTTTTTGGAGATGGAGTCTCACCCTGTTTCCCAGGCTGGAGTGCAATGGCGTGACCTTGGCTCACTGCAACAACCCCTTTCCAGGATCTAGCAATTCTCCTGTCTCAGCCTCCCGAGCAGCTGGGATTACAGGTTCGTGCCACGACACCTGGCAAGTATTTGCATTTTTAGTAGAGACAGGTTTTACCATGTTGGCCAGGCTGGTCTCAAACTCCTGACTTCAAGTGATCTGACTGCCTCAGCCTCCCAAAGTGCTGGGATTATAGGCATGAGCCACTGTACCTGGCTGGAGTTTTGCTCTTGCTGGGTAGGCTGGAGTTCAATGGTATGATCTCGGCTCACTGCAACCTCCACGTTCCAGGTTCCAGTGATTCTCCTGCCTCAGCCTCCCCAGTAGCTGGGATTACAGGCACCTGCCAACATGCTCGGCTAATTTTTGTATTTTTAGTAAAGATGGGGTTTCATCATGTTGGCCAGGCTGGTCTCAAACTCCTGGCCTCAAGTGATCTGCCCACCTCAGCCACCCAAACTGGCGTGAGCCACCAGGCCGGCTCTTCACTTTTAAGAGGCTATTATTTATTGTGTATAGCACTGAATACTAATTGTAATTTTTTTTTTTTCTTTTTAAGATGGAGTCTCACCCTGTCCCCCAGGCTGGAGTGCAATGGCATGACCTTGGCTCACTACAACCTCTGCCTCCTGGGTTTAAGCAATTCTCTTGCATGAGCCACTGCGCCTGGCCTTTAATTAATTAATTAATTAATTAATTTTTAAAAGACAGAGTCTGCCTCCTAAGTAGCTGGCATTACAGGTACCTGCCAACATGCCCAGCTAATTTTTGTATATTTAGAAGAGGTGGGGTTTCACCATGTTGGCCAGGTTGGTCTTAAACTTCTGGCCTCAAGTGATCTACTTGCCTCAGCCTCCCAAAGTGCAGAGATTACTGGCGTGAGCTACCGTGCCAGCCAGCTCTTCAATTTTAAGAGACTATTTTTCATTCTGTATAGCACTGAATGCTAATTTTAATTTTAATGAAAAAACAATTTTTTTTTGAGACGAAGTCTTGCACTGTCGCCCAGGCTGGAGTAGAGCGGCACGATCTCGGCTCACTGCAACCGTCGCCTCCCAAGTTCAAGCAATTCTCCCTGCTTCAGCCTCCCCAAGTAGCTGGATTATAGGCGAGCACCATCATGCCCAGCTAATTTTTGTATTTTTAGTAGAAACAGGGTTTCACTATGTTGGCCAGGCTGGTCTCGAACTTCTGACCTCATAATCTGTGTGCCTTGGCCTCCGAAAGTGCTGGGATTACAGGTGTGAGCCACTGTGCCCGGCCTTTTTCTTTTCTTTTTTTTTTTTTTTTTGAGGTAGAGTTTCACCCTGTCCCCCAGGCAGGAATGCAATGGCACGATCTTGGCTCACTGCAACCTCTGCCTTCTGGGTTCCAGCGATTCTCTTGCATGAGCCACTACGACCTGCCTTTATTTTAATTTTTAACTTTTTCTTTTTGAGGTGGAGTCTTGCTCTGTTGGGCAGGACGGAGTGCAGTGGTGTGGTGGCACACTATCTCGGCTCACTGAAACCTCTGCCTCCCAGGTTCAAGCAATTCTTTTGCCTTAGCTTCCCAATTAGCTGGGATTACAGGCGTGCACCACCAAGCTCAGCTAATTTTTGTATTTTTAGTAGAGACGAGGTTTCACCATGGTGGCCGGGCTGGTCTTGAACTTCTGGCCTCAAATGATCCACCCGCCTCAGCCTCCCAAAGTGCTGGGATTATAAGCGTAAGCCACTGTGTCTGGCCAGCTCTTCGCTTTTAAGAGACTATTCTTCAATCTGTATAGCACTGAATGCTAATTTTTATTTTTAATTATGTTTTTTGAGATGGAGTCTTGCTCTGTCATGGAGGCTGGAGTGCAGTGGTGTGATATTGGCTCACTGCCACCTCCACCTCCCAGGTTCAAGCGATTCTCCTGCCTCAACCTCCCAAGATCTGGGACTGCAGGTGCCCACCACCATGCCTGGCTAATTTTGTATTTTTACTAGGGACAGGGTTTCACCATGTTAGCCAGGCTGGTCTCAAACTCCTGACCTTTTTTCTTGAGACAAGGTCTGGCTCTGTCACCCGGTCTAGAGTGCAGCCAATCATCCCCTGGACCTCAGCCTCCCAAAGTGCTGGGGTTACAGGTGTGAGCCACCACACACAACCTGTGCTTATATTATTCTAATCTGTTTTACATTTTAACACAAANTCTTGGCTCACTGCAACTTCCGCCTTCCAGGTTCAAGCAATTCTCCTGCCTTAGCCTCCCAAGTAGCTCAGACTGCAAGCATGTACCACCAAGCCCAACTAATTTTTGTATTTTCAGTAGAGACGGGGTTTCAGCATGTTGACCAGGCTGGTCTTGAACTCCTGACCCCAAGTGGTCTGCCCACCTTGACCTCCCAAAGTGTTGGGATTACAGGTGTGGGCCAGTGCGCCCAGCCTGAATGCTAGTTTTAAAATCTTTTTTTTAAACTTGAATTTGAGTAAGATGGTGCATGTATTGCATTGCGTAGATGCAATGGTTTCATGTTTTCTGTGCTGCCCTTCTGTGACACCTGCTGTTAACGCCAGGGTTTAGCCTTTCTTCGATGTCCTTGGTACATTACATGAACTTGCTGCCCCACTGCCTCTCCCAGTTGATGAATTACAGTGGAGAAAATGGTGTTGACCGACACTTAGCCCAAGGTCAAGCCAGTAGCTCAAGGGTTTATACGTGTGTTTCGTTTCGACACACGGCACCTCTCACCCTCACTGCAGGGTCAGTAGAGAGAATGTGGGCTCCCCCTCATCTGGGCACAGCCGGGAGGGTGGGACCTCCCTGGGTGGTCTGGATAGGGAAGCAGAGGTCTGGATGAGGATGCACCATCAGTGACAGCTTTGGAACTGCAGACGCCAAGGCTGAGGCTGTCCCCGGCATGCATGGAGGTGCAATCTGTGAGGCCGCCCAAGACCGGGTCCAGTCAGAGGGTCTCTGACATGAGGGCTGAGGTGGCGGGTGCAGCTGAAAGCAGCTCGGCCCAGCAAACACCCTCTGGAAAGCGTTCTTGGACCTTCTGTTCTCCCTATCCCCACATGTTCCCTTCGTCATGGCTAACTCAAGGTGACTGGTGTGTGGCTCAAATGCTCTTCCAGGCCCCTGACGCCTACGCCCCTCGGGGTTGCAGCCTGTGTCCCTGTCCTGAAGCCCTGCAAGACACAGGCCACTCATTTATTCTTGGCTCTCTTGGTCATCTGTAATTGGCTGAGCACTTTGAACCTGTCTCTGCTGACACTGGAAGCCCTGGGGTGCAGGACAGCAGACACAGGGGGTCCCGGGGTCAGAGCATGTACACCCCACAGGCGTCACCCGGTTGGACATGATTACAGCTCCGGGACTGGCTAAGCAGGCATCCACTGGTACTGCATGTGGCCCTGGGGCACAAGTTTTCAGCCCCTTTCCTTACCCACTGGAGAGATGAGCTGGCCTCCTCAAGATAGCCTGGTGTGCTGGCGGCTGAGTCACCCAAAGTCCTTCCCCTGTGCCTGTCCTTCCCTCTGCTGATTCTGTGAACCACCTGGGGGCAGAGCCTGCCCCTTTCCTTCCCAATGACGAACTCGGAGCTGGGGACATGTCAGGAAGGAATAAGTATCTCCTGAATCTCTGAGCTGAGTCTGATGGAGGATGGGGCTAAGAACCTAAAAGGGACTGGGAGAACAGACTGCAGGCAGCAGAGACGACAGCAGATCTCCTGGGCTGGCCCCAGGGAAGCCTGAGTTGGAATCTCAGCTCCAGCCTCAGTGACCCCAGCTGTGGTCACTAACAGCTTCCTGGTTACTTTATGGGGCTCCTGTGAGGAAGACCCAGTGAGGCCACTGGCATGGATGCTGTGCCGTGTAACCTGCAGGGCCTCCTTGAGCCAAGTGCTGCTCTCAACAGTCAGCGCGTAGGCTCACTCCCCTCGCATGCCAGTTCTGTGAGGAAGCAACTAGCATTACGTCCTTTCACGGAGGGGAAACAGAGGCACATAGTGGTGAGGAGGCTCTTAGGGCCGCGTGGTGGGTGGGCACCCTGCAGCCCTGTGTGCTGACCTGCTGGCGACGTCCTCCTCGGCGCCCGTGTCCAGCACACTGCTCAGGTTGTGCTCAGCCTGTGTCTCTTCGGGCACCTCCTGCAGCACCTCCGCCTGCTTCAGAGATAGGCGGTAGTTCTCCAGCTCGATCCGCTCCGGGGTGCCCCTCAGCCGCTTGGCGATGCTGGGCTCCTCCAGGCCATTCACGCCTGAACCTGCGGGACAAGCACAGAAGCACCGTGCTGAGCCCTGACCACTGATGGGGCGTGGGGGTGGGGGCTGACACCCAGGCTGCGGGCCCTCCACCAGAGCATGGGGCACGTCGAAGGTCAGGGCATTCGCCAAGTTGCCCGAGGCCAGGAAAGGCCCCTGGCCTCCGAGTGGGAACTTCACTACGCAGGAGAAAGGAGTGCGGCCCAGTCTGCCCTCCAGGTAAGCGCGTTCTCGCTCCTTCATCCCCCTGAACCCCAGCCCTTAGAGGGGAGATGCAGCCTTCTCACAGGGTGACTGGTGGTGAGGGGTGCGTCAGACTGCAGGCAGCCAGGAGTCCCTGAAGCAGCCTTGCCTGAGAAGGGCATCTCCACTGCAGCCTGCCCCAGGATCCAAGACCCCACCAGGCTCACGCCCCACTGTGGGCTGCCCCAGGTGTGTCCCCCGCTGTGGGTCACCACAGAATCCCAGGATCTGCCCCCACCAGGCGTGTGTGCCCTGCCACTGAAGGGGCCCGCGAGCTGCCTGCAGAACGTCTCATGCTATGGACCTGTCTCCTGACGGGTTAGATAAGGAACTTCCTGTTTAATAAGGCCACGTGGGTGATGCCACCCCTATAGCAGCACTGCTGCTCAGAGGAAGGACACCAGGCCCAGCCGCTCATGCAAGTGGCACCCAGGCCTCTTTTCAATGTGCAGGCACACTTCCCAAGCAGTCCTCTGTGGGTCTTTTCACCCTGTGGTTTCAGCATCACTGGCGGCCTTGGCCGGAGTCCTGCGTATGCAGAGGGGGTCACAACACGGTGATTTTAAAACCTCATCACTCCTCCTCCACTACCATTCTTTGGTAAAGAAGCACTTTTCCCATTTTTTTCTTTATACTTTCAGGTACTGCTATGGACTTGGACTTTTTAAAAAGTAAATTTTACGACTGTGCTTTGGTTTCCTTTAATGTGGAGGAGTTCTGCTGCCTCCCTTATCACCACCATTATTCTCTGTTGACGTCCCTTGTCCTCTGATTCTGGTCAGAGGAGGCCCATCAAGTGTCCTCGGGTGTGTCCTCTGTAATACAAGTAGCACCAGGACCAGGTGGAGGCAGGCAACCCCAGGTCACACGCCTGGCTCCAAGGTTGAAGGGTCTTAGAAAAATCACAGAACTCCTTGGGGCTCATTTCACATCCATACATGATGGCAACACCGACCTCCCAGGGCCGCCACGAACACTGAGTGAAACACACACACACACACACACACACACACACACACACACACACACACACGGGGGTGCGTGCTGACCCTGCATCCCCCATGCATGGTGACCCTCCTGGGAGTGCCCAGGAAACACGAGTGAAGCGGCAAGTCTGGTGTCCGGTCATGTTTCCACCACCACGTGTGTCCTCCTACACGGGTATGCCATGTGCACTGGCTCCAGTTATTGAGAAACAGGGCTGAGGCGCAGTGCCATGTGGCAGCAGCCTGGTGTTACCAGACCTTTAAGGAGGCGGGGAAGGGGCAGAGATGCCGGAGGGAGCAGGCCAGCAATTCCTGCAACATTCCAAGCTCTAGGAGACTACACTGGTTTTGGGATGCCGCGTCATACAAGCCTGTGTTGAGAGGCAGGTGTTCCATCAGGCAAAACCCGGCTAAAGGAAAGCGGCGGGTGACTCAGCAATTTTTGTGGCATGTCAGGTTGTGCACAAGTGTTTTTTGAAAGCCTGCACTTCTGTTGTGGGCAGTGTTTGAACATCTTTGCGACAGCCTCAGAAAGAGCTTTCCATGAACACTGGCAGTCACAGGATAAAGTCTTGGCACATCTGTTGGAATTACTGGCATCCTTCACATTTATTTACTAGAGCATCTTTACTGAAAAACAAGATCCAGTGGGGTATTCATGTCCAAATTCAGGTCATTGTCTGACGAAGGTTACCTGGGATCACTTGTGCCCTGGGAGAGCAAAGGCCCTAACTGTACCAGCTCACCATTCCCAAATCCCAGTCTGCTCATCCCCTGTTTCTCATCAAATCCCACGGCCTCCCCATAACGAAGGGGAGAGGGCTGAGAATACCCTGACTGCAGCACCATTTGATTCTTTCCATCATTTATTTTTGACACCTGCCATGAAATGGAAACATGAGAAAGGGAGGTAAAGTCAATCAACTACCCAAGAAGCAGCTTTCTGGGAATTCCATAAACATGGAATAAAAACGGGCATTTCTTCTAGAAGGGAGAAGAAAAATAGAATAACTATCCCTTCAGGGAAGCAAACAACGAACACTCATCAATTCCGATCCAAGCAATTTTCAGGTAGAGTGAACAAACACGTAGGAATACATGTGGCGTCTGTTTGACGTGGGTAACGTGGATTGTCCCGCAAGAACTCTACTAGGACCATGGAAAACAACGCAGATTAAGACTCTCCACTCTAAAAGAGCTGCAGGCTAGCGCCTGGGAGACAGTCCTGCAGGAACAATTTCAGCGCAACGTGTCAACTACCACGACTGAAGTATGCACGCCGTCATGGGACCACGTAAAGATGGCGAGTTAGCACATCGACAGAGTCAAGAAAGGTGTTCTGGAGGCATATGGACTTAGCCAGCTGGAAAAAATACATTCTGTGGGGGAGGCACTATGATTTTGCAAAGGAAGTAACTCAAGTTCAGGTCACAGCTAGTGAGCAGTGGGACCAAGAATCATTCAGGGGATTACCATGCTGTCGCTAGACTTACGACATGGAGAAGAAAAACCAGGCACAGTCCTATCTGCCTTCCCATTTGGGCATCTTCACCATAATCTCCTCCTCACTGTAATTTGCTGGCTGAGGGACACAGCACTTCACAAAAGCTTCTTGGAGCAGAGAACCTGGCACTGGACGACGGACACTCAGTCCTCCCACTGTCACTGCCCTGGAAATGCTGCAAACCCTGCAGACTAACGGGTCATCAGGCAGCAGAACTTGGCAGTCCAGGCCCAGGGCCGGAGCTCTGGGAGTGGAAATGCTGATTTAATTTTGGGCTTGGCTACAACCAACAAAAAAGAAACCAGAAGCACTCAGAATTGTTCAGATCCTTCACACGCCAGTCCCTAGAGAAAGCGTGTTTTGGGCTGTGAAACCTGCAGAAATGTTGTGCTGGAGATGGTGCAACAGGGAAGGTGGGAAGCAGCAGCTGCCGCTCCTGTGGAGACCCACCAGGTCCACACGAGCCCCAACACACCCTGTGGCGAGGCAAGGACACGGAAGCACACTGGCAGGCCGTTCCCAGGGGCGAGGTCTTCACGGGGGTTCAGTGTTTCCAAAGGGAAGGTGGCACCCAGAGGACACTGGGCAAGAACCCCAAACTCACCAACTGCCAACATAAGCTCCAGATTCCCAGCCCTTCACCTCAAAGTGCCATGGGAAATTAAACACACATACATACCCCAAACAATCAGCATACACACTCCCCCCCAAACAATAAGCATAAACACCCCCCTCCCCAAACCAATCAGCATCCTTGATTCTCCGTCCTGAGCAAGGGGCTGTCTGTCAGATGAATCAGATGATAATGAGAAACCAAGATAGCGAAAGCAGTAACAGCGGGGGCCTGGCCAGGGACGACAGCCCTGTGACCTCCTCCCTCATCAACTAATGGCAGGGCCCCGGAGACAGCAGGAGTGCAGATGTGGACAAGCACTTTGCAAAGTGCTGGACGGCAAAGCCGGAAGTGCACCCTGCCTGTGAGGCTGGCTGGCCCCACGCCGGCCCTCTACTTCACATGCCTTAGTGTACCAACAACCCCACAGGGGCTTTCCAGCTCAAAGCGGGATGAAAGATATGCAATCATTTCCAAGGCCAAGTCTTCACTAAGTCAGGGCAGGCAGCTCTCAGGTCACTGGGAGGCCAGTTACAGCCCCACACATACCACAAGGAAACAGCTCCCAGGATCTGGGCCATATCCTAAATAGGAAAAGGCTGTGGGCCTCACCTCGGGTTCTGTTTTTGAATAGTCGCTGCTTGCACAAGCTCTGTACATCACTCTGGAAGAAATGCTTCTAACAGAACCACCTGCTCTCGGCTGATGGACAAGAGCTGCTGGGGGCTTTACTTGCATCCGCCTGACTCCCGGAGAGGCATGGGCGCAGAGGCCAGGTCTTCTCAGGGTCTCAGCAGGCAGCTCCTCTTCCTCCTCCCTGCAGTGGTAGCAACCCCCCCACCGCCCCGCTACTCAGCAGCGCAGCTGCTGTGGACACTTCAGGGCTCTGGGCCACCGGGAAGGATGTCGCACAGGAAATCAGGATGTCGAGGGCCTTTTCTGCCTCTTTCTGGCCTGTCTTCCTATTCCTTTTTCCTTTCCTTCTTTATAAGCTTGGGAGAGTTTGAATGGAATATGAGTCTGACGAGGACTGAGGGAAAGGTGCTGTGCAGAAACTGATCCCGTCCTGTTTGCTGTATCTGTAAGTAGGATGGCAGCCGGGCTTTATTCATCCCATCACTGATTCCACAAATGTTTCTTGACTACTGGCTTCTAGCCAGACACCTTGTGGGTGCTCAGGCACACCAGTGACACAGCAGGCAAGTTCCGTGCCCTGGGGCAGCCCACATCCTGAAAGAGTCTGGGTGTCACCCACCTGCTGAGAGAGGCTGATGACCCCAGGGAGATAAAAGGGGCCGCAGACTGTGGTCACCCGCAGTAGGAATGGCGCTGTGATTTGAAATGACTGGTCCATTTGAGAAGTATACTCCGGCCATTAGGGAATTCAGAGATTCTCCCTAAGGTAGTCCCTCTCACTCCTGATGCTCTTCCCAGGCCATGCTGCGCATTTTTGCTGTGACTTTCAAGATCATCTAACATCATTTCAGCTTGGTGATTTCTCTTATTTGTTTTTGTAGGAACAAGGTCTCACTATGTTGCCCAGACTGGCCGTGGACTCCTGGGCCCAAACGATCCTCCCACGTCGGCCTCCCAATGAGCTGAGAATATAGGTGTGAGTCACAGCGCCCGGCCCAGCTCATGTCATGTCAGCTGCCTTCCCCACATGTCCACCCAAAGCCTTACCTGTCCTGATCTTCTTGAACTAAGGGAGGGACCAAGCCATGAATCCACTCTGAACCGCAAAGTCTCAGGGGAGATATAAGGAAGAGAAACCTCCTGAAGAAATGACCAGGCTGGCAGCATGAGCCTAAGTTTCCAGATCTGCAGCAAAACTGGTCACAGTGCCCTCGTGCTGCCTGATCCACTGCTGTCAGAAACAAAATCACCCAGGAACACTGGGGTGCCCTGCTCACAAGGGGGACCACACCTCCATCTGTTTGAGCCCATTCAAGTTGGAAAAGTGCAGTCCCTGCATTCTCCCGCACGTCCTCACACACCGGGAACCAGGGATGTAACCACGGGAAATGCAGTTAGCTGTTCTAAGACGTCTGGAATTGCTGTCTGGCCCAGACGTTTTCCTCTGCAGGGCCAGGCCTGTGGAATGTATGAAGCTGCAGAGGGAACCCACTGCCTCCATCTGGGCTGGTCAAAATACAGTGAATAATCAGCTTGGATATTCGTTCACTCCTATCTTGCTTTGAGCTATGTTCCCACAGGAGATCCTACTGGCAACAGGGGTGCCATCTTGACTTAGAAAACTAACGTAGTGGGAGGGGTCGCTATCTGCCTTGGGGACTCCATTGCTCCTCTAGTCAGGCTGCACCTCACCTGCTATCTGCACGAGAAGGGCTCTAGCCTATTCTCAGGAGGAAGTCACCCCTGGGGAGGAAAGATTCAGGGGGCTTTAAAGAGCCCTGCAGTGTACAAAAGGTCTTCCTGCGCTTATCCTCAGACACCTGGCACCACCAACCTGGGCTTTCCTCCTCTGCTGCCCTATTCACTTGACTTAGCAGACTCTGCTCAATGGGACTCACGTTTTTATACCGCTGACAGCTACATTCTCATTCCGGAGGGCAAGCAAGCCCCAGAGCCGTGTGTGGAAAGGAAGTTTCTAAGCCACTACTATGACAGAGTGGTTTCTGTCTCCACACGCTACTCCAACAAACTTCTTCTGTGGCTTCCCACTGACAGGGGTGTGTGTTCGTAAGAGTTTTCCAGGATCACACAACATGAGGTGTTTCTCTGCTGGCGAAGCTGGCGATGAGGATTAAACAGCAGTGTCAGTTGAGTGACTACCTGTGCTGGGCACTATGACAGGCAGGCTACACACAACGGCTCTGGACGTCGTGACATCCCGCAGGACGCTGTGATTACGCTGAAGGCTCTGTCTCAGTGGTGCTGAGTAACAAGTCCAAAGGCTCACGTGAGCCAGAACCAAGGCTAACCCTAGTCTCTAACAGTCCTGCCACTTACTCATGAAGGAAAGAATCTGTTTTTGACACAGGATCTCACTCGATTGTCCCAGCTGGAGTGGAATGGTGCAATCAAGGCTCACTGCAGCCTCGAAATCTTAGGCTCAAGTGGTCCTCCCGTTTCAGCCTCCTGAGTAGCTGGGACTACAGGCACGTACCACCACACCTGACTGATTTTTGAATTTTTTTTTTTTTTTTTTTTTAGAAACAGCGTCTTGCTATGTTGCCCAGGTTGGCCTCAAACTCCTGGCCTCAAGTGATCCTCCTGCCCTGACTTACCAAAGTGCTGGGATTACAGCTATCAGCCACTGTTCTCACCCTGTCATCCAGGCTGGAGTGCAGTGGTGCAATCTCGGCTTACCGCAAGCTGCTTCCCAGGTTCAAGCGACTGTCCTGCTTCAGCCCCCGAGTAGCCGGGATTACAGGCATGTGCTACCACGCCCGGCTAATTTTTTGTATTTTTAGTAGAGATGGGGTTTCACCACGTTGGCCAAGCTGATCTCAAACTTCTGATCTCCTGATCTGCCCACCTTGGCCTCCCAAAGTGCTGGGATTACAGGCACCCAGCCCCAGGATGGAATTTTTAACTGCCCTCTACACGTGAAATATTCTTCATTTGGGGTAACTGTGTTTGTATGTGGGAGCACTGAAAATAGTAGGAAAGTCGTCACATGGTTCATGGGGAAATTCAGTTGCTTTGGCGATATTTAATTATCAGAACAGTTGGGAAATTCTGAGTTAAACACTATATGCTACAGAGGCCAATGAGGAGAAAACCCAACAGGGCATGAACCAGTTCTGTACCAGGGAAAACCACCCAAACGAGAGGGGCCTACCCTCAGACTCAAACGCTGTTTCCCAAGCGTGCTGAGGACACCCCCACAGTCAGGACACCGCTAGGGGCCGAGGGCTCCTCATCCCCACAGCAGCCCTTTGCTCTCAATCTGCATGACCCTGTGGAACTTTTGCTTTTGAATTCGTTGTTTTTTTGAGATGGAGTCTCGGTCTGTTACCCAGGCTGGAATGCAGTGGCACCATCTTGGCTCACTGCACGCTCCGCCTCCTGGGTTCAAGTGATTCTTGCGCCTCAGCCTCCCGAGTAGCTGGGATTACAGGCACCCGCCACCACACCTGGCTAATTTTTGTATTTTTAGTAGAGACAGGTTTCACCATGTTGGTCAGTCTGGTCTCGATCTCCTGACCTCAGGCTGCCTGCCTTGGCCTCCCAAAGTGCTGGGATTACAGGCGAGAGCCACCAAGCCTGGCCAGGTTAGCGTTTTACTGTTAGATTATTTTTACTGTTATGATGACAACATCTCCCCAAGGTGCCTTTTTGGCAGATGGAAATCCTGGCACACATCAATGTATCTGGCCAAGCCAAAGAGGTTTCTTTGAAGCTATACACCCGATTCTCCACTAACGTACAACTCACCAGTGTATCATGCAGCTCTCCTGAAAACATATTTTTCATGTGTTATACCATCTCAGATAAACCTCGACTTGATCCGTATCAATCCACCAGGCCATCCTTCCTGATGGCTGCTTCTTGGTGTTGGGAGGCTGTCGACATGTCTGAGGCACTGGGATTCAGCTAGGTCTCCTCTTAAATCACATGAGTACTGTGCTCTAGCTAACTGTCTACCTTCCTTAGCCGCCCACCTGCATGAAGCTGAGGGTAAGATCTCAGGAAGGGTCATGGTTACACACTGGGGTTTGAACTGTTTTAACTCTTTAGTTCAAACACGTGCCTTGTGAACCGGGAGGTTCCACACAGTTAAATAACAGGGACTCTGTCAAGTCGGGCTGATCTCGTAAATCTTAAGGGGCAGGTGAAGAGGGGAAGGATGGCTTCTCCGCCACTTCTGCCTGTGGTTTCCCAATCCTGCTTCTGGCTCCACTTCGCAGCCCTGAAGGGTGTTTTTAGGCAACTTTATTAGAGCATCTCTCTCCTTCAGGTTCAGGTCTGAATGGACCCAAAACCAGAGGCTCTGCTGGGGAGCGAGATTACTCTCATCATCTCTGTGTTCCTGGAGCCATCAGTGCATCAGGGTCGGCCATCAATAAAATATTTTGAATAAGTGATCCGGATAAAGAATTCCAGTCCTGCGTCTGAGCTTCACTCCGCTATAATGCTGAGCATATTCCAGCCTTGGCTTCCTCATCTTAACACACAGTCTTTACGACCACCATGCCTCTCAGGTAGCTGGTGCTGTGCGGGACCCCAAGAACGAATGGGAACTGCCACCCCATGGAAGAGGCAAGTCCACCAAGATAGGAACAGTTCTCAGAGCACTCGAGACAGCTTCTGATGAAGATGCCAACGGCACAGAGGACATCAAAGTTCCGAGAAGACACCACCTCGAATGGCCTGATGTCCTGACACAGTCACTTCACTTCACGGCGGACAGGAGTTTGGTTCTGGGGAGGGAGCAGCTCGATCACCAGAAAGAGACCCGGTGTTGAAACATGGAGGGGGAAGGGCAGAGGAGGACGAGGCTCAGCACGAGCAAGTCCAGGCTGGCGTGCTTTCCCCAAGACTCCAGGCTCTATTCCAACCCTTCTGTCCTCCAGAGCAGAGCGCACCTGGCATTCCCAGTCCCGAATGTGTCCAAAAGTCAGCTCTGATGTGGTCCTCCTGAGAGCAGCCACACAGCCTGAGGCAGGCTTGGTCTCCAGTGCAGCATCCACAGAGACAAACAGACATTCCAGCAAAAGGCTGTCTTCAACAGTTTCAGATGCCTTTCTTTAAAAGACACAAAATCACATATACGCGTTCCCTTGGCTAGCTGCGAAGTATTTTTAGAAAGGAACTACAGTGTCTGCAGCAGTGCCCGTGACTACCCTGTGACAAGTCTATCAGAGTCACACTTCTGTTTTCACCTATTGGAGGGTCACTGAGGCTGGCCTGGAAGAGCATCATCAGTGTCTAGGGATGGGGAAGACAGACAACAAGAACAAAGGCTGATGGTACAGGAGCGCACGCCCAGGCTTGGGGCACCCTTCCTGCAGGGTCACCTGCAGCTGGGCAAGCGGCAGCCCCAGACAGGCCACGGGACCACGCATACGCCCTTACTCTGCCTGAGAGAAAGCTACCTGGCTCCTACTCACATTTTTGACTTTCAGGTTAGGAGGCAAAAATTTAGCTTAATGTAGGCCGGGTGTGGGTGGCTCACACCTGTAATCCCAGCATTTTGGGAGGCCGAGGTGGGAGGATCACCTGAGGTCAGGAGTTCAAGACCAGCCTGGCCAACATGGTGAAACACCATCTCTACTAAAAATACAAAAATTAACCAGGCATGGTGGTATGTGACTGTAATCCCAGCTACTCAGGAGGCTAAGGCAGGAGAATCACCTGAACTTGGGAGACGGAGGTTGCACTGAGCCAAGACTATGCCATTGCACTCCAGTCCAGGTGACAGAAGGAGACTCTGTCTCTCAGAAAAAAAAAAAGGAAAATTTAGCTTAATGTAAATCCTATGTAGGGTTGTTTATGCTTTTGTTACTATAGTAAAGAGCCCCTAGGGTATCATGGAATCTGCAGGTGACTGCACATCCCATCCATGCAGGCTGACGGAAAAAGCAATGCCACATTTAGCTAAGCATCCACAGAGATTTTTTTTTTTTTTGAGACAGAGTCTCACTCTGTCACCAGGTGCCAGGCCGGAGTGCAATGGTGCAACCTCAGCTCACTGCAACCTCCGCCTCCCGGGTTCAAGCAATTCTCCTGCCTCAGCCGCCGGAGTAGCTGGGACTACAGGCCCGCGCCACGACGCCCAACTAATTTTTTTGTATTTGTAGTAGAGACGGGGTTTCACTATGTTGGCCAGGATGGTCTCGATCTCTTGACCTCATGATCCGCCCACCTCGGCCTCCCAAAGTGCTGGGATTACAGTCGTGAGCCACCGCGCCCGGCCAGCCACGGGGATTTAATAACGCTTCAAAACGGCTGGCACGCAATGCAGGCCAACTCCCCCAGCCCACTCCACTACAGCCCGGAGACAGCCAACCCGCCTCTTCTGCCTCCTCCAACTTCTGCTGGCTGATGACACATCTCAATGGGCCACCTTATCCTAATACTACAGCAGGCACAGGCCAGAGAGGGACACCCAAAAGCAGCCAGTGGAAACGATTCTAATTCCCCCTCACCCCAATTCTTCCAGCATTTCCTGGAATCCCTGTCTATGACAATCATATTTGATATTCCTGTAATGCTTTTAAATAAACAAGTTTCATATATGTTATGTGCTCTTCACAACAACTTTAGCAGACGGAGGAGCAGGTAGCATTTTTCTCCATTTAAAAATTTTATACATGGGGAAACTGAGGCTCACAGAGGTTATGGCAACACGCATAAGAGGTGGCAGAACTGAAACTCAAATTAATGTTTTCAATTTCAAGATCTGTGCTGGTTCCACTGAGACCCAGCTCCACTCTCTGAGGCTGGGGCCGCCACCAAAGGGTGCGCACATCCAAAGGATACAGAAAACACAGGATCTCTGCCTTATTCTGCAGGTCTGCCTTCTAAAGCAGACTGCACCCACCCATCCTACAGCACGCAGTTTCGGTACCGGGTCCCGACATGTGGGGAAGCACAGCCACCGGAAGTATGCTCACAGTTGTGTGGGGGCTGATGGGTCTGGAGGCCTGGGCTGGGAGCTGGCGACACTGCTCTGGTCACTTTTCTGATCCTCACCCCCGTGTCCTGATGGCCTCCTCTACCCCACTCCCACCCCGCCCACAATATAACCAAGGCCGCCAGCATGTCAATGTCATATCCTTTCTTCCTCTAACTTCGGTCTAGATCCGTGGCTCTGAAATGGGTGGTTTTCTCCTGGGTCACTTGGCAATGTCTGGAGACATTTTCTGTTGACACAGCTTGGGGAGGGGGTGCTACGGATGTCTGACGACGGGGAGAGGCCAAGGATATACCCAACACACAGGCCAGTCCTCACAACAAAGCAGGATCCAGCCCAAAAAGTCCAGAGTGCTGGGCTGGAGAGGCCCTGGCTTAGAAGTTAAACCAAGTTAGCTCTAATCTCTTACCAAACAAGCTGACCAACCAATTCTCCACACGCTCTGACTGTGGCTTGATTTGAGCAGGTGCGTTCAGAGCGGTGCGCTCACAACCCTTCGCCCTGGCTGCCGAGGTGCAATGCCTGACCAGCGGGAGTGCAGTACCTGGAGGACCAACCGAGGACTGCCTACCGAGCAGGTAGCTCTGGGGTTGGCATTCACAGACGGGAAATCCACGGGAGAGGCTCACGCTGTGATAAACTTGGTCCCTGTCACTCGCTGAGCACCTGCACCACAAGTAACTGCACGAGCCGCCTGAACTTTCCTTGTCTCATGGCACGACTCTACTGAGGGAAGGCGACTGCTCCTCCCGGCAATGCCCCTGGAGAGCACTGCACATCCCCTGCCCCTCCGCCCATGTGTGTCGTGTGCATGAGGCCGCAGCAGGAATTCAAGGAGACCAGATGAATCTGATGGGCAGCTCACCATTCACTCACTTTCTCCTGGCTGGAGAAGAAGCCTCTGACAGACAGAACGTTCTACTTGGACACAACAGCAGGATTTCACAGTAAACCCAGGAAGAAAACTGACTTGACAACATGACATGGAAAAACACATCTACCTTGGCTCTGTGTTCTCAACTCTTCTTTTTCCCTATTTTCCAGAAACACCCAATCTGAGAGGTCTGAGGGCCCCTGGCACAGCATGCCTTGCCAAGGCCAGGTCAGGCCGGCCGCACGTGCTCAGGAGGCTTCCTGAGAGCCTCTCTGTGCCGAGCCACATTGCAGCCAGCAGGCACAACCAGCAGACTTCCCACCTGGAGTGACGTGCACACTTAGCCCAAAGACCTAAGAGTCATTTGCTTTACGTGTGAATTCAGTAGAGTGGCCCAAACCTGAGGAGATGAGAATGTCCCTATTTTTCTCCTGTCGCAGGGATTCGACTCAAACCATCAGCACAAAAAGAGATATAAAATCATTCCTTCCTTCTCCTATCTCAAACCCCACACAGGCCCATGCAGGCAACGTCTTATGAAGGCTGTGAATGGCAGCTGCAAGGCCGTGAGACAATGGAAATGTCAGCTCAACCATCACTCAGGCCTTCGAGACTTCTAAAATGAGGTAGCAGAGGAAAAGCCAGCAGATCTACAAGCTAGAAGCAGTGACACTGCAACCCGAAGAACAAACATCCCCAAAACACGTTCCGCAATCCTCCGTATCACACTGGCAGGGCGGATGGAGGGAGGAAGCAAACTTCAGGCTTGATTTGAGAGAACGAAATGAGGGAAGCTATGGAGAAAATGAAGAGAAAGTCCATTTCACACTATTTACAGTCTGATGGCTGTCATTCTCCTCCTCAATTTCTTTTGATGACTTCCCACCTTGCAAGTGATGAAATCCTTTGCCTTTACTTAATCTGCTGTCTTTCCAAAGGCACATTCCCAACTCTGGGGTGGTTGTCAAATAAATTGGGAGACCTGTATTTCCCAGGAAATGAAATGGAAACCCACTGGCTTCTCCAGGGCCTCTACGCATAGCACTCTTGCCCTGGCCAGGCTGCTGAGCCCAGACTGCAGGGAGTTGTGAAGGGCAGCTCTCATGTCCTCTGCACAGCCTCTACCCAACTCTGAGTTTACTGTTACTGGTTACGTGGCCTTGGCCAAGCCTGCCTAACTCCTGTGTCCCTGCCTCCCCACGTGCAGCACGGGGCCTCCATTATGGCTGCTGTGAGGCCCCAAGGTCAGTTACAGGAAGCGTACGCTCAGCGCCTGCGCACAGCACGTGACGCGTGTCAGCGACTGCTGCCGCCGCCATGTGTCTCCCTGCATTGCCTTCTGTGAGTGAGCACGGCGAGGGCCCCCAAGGCAAACTAACTAACATCAGTCACACGTGGGAAAAACAGGAGTGAGTGCACTGCAAGTTTTACTTTTTCTTTGAGATGGAGTCTCTCTGTTGCCAGGCTGGAGTGCAGTGGCATGATCTCGGCTCACTGCAGCCTCCACCTCCCAGATTCAAGTGATTCTCCTGCCTCAGGCTCCTGAGTAGCTGGGATTACAGGCACCCGCCACCAAGCCCAGCTGATTTTTGTATTTTTAGTAGAGACAGGGTTTTACCATGTTGGCCAGGATGGTTTCGATCTCCTGATCTGCCCACCTCGGCCTCCCAAAGTGCTGGAATTACAGGCGTGAGCCACTGCGCCTGGCCCTACTGTCTATTTTTATTTGGGGAAAATATTTCGGCAGAGAAGAGGGCTTTCCTGGCTGCAAACACAGACAAGCCCCTGGCATGGTCTTTTCAGCAGCAAGAAGGATGGCTGCCGGCTCTCGGCCACATAGCAAGCCAGAGCTGACTGGCTCTTACCTCCTACGGCCCTTCATGCTCCTCACTCAGCCCCCAGCGCCTCCGGCTTCTCTAAGATCCTACAGCCCCCTTCCCTGCACCCTCCACCACAGCGTTCCTGTGCCTCTACTAGTGCCGATGCCCCAAGAAAGCTGAGCTGGCCAAAAGGAAGGCAGCGGCTGGTTCAGGGTAATTCACAGTAGATGAAACTCTAGAAGAAAACATTTACTTTTTTTCCCCTGCATCACGTGGCGACATTTTCACTAAGAAAACATTTACTTTTAGAAGAACCTACTGACCTAGTCTCTCGGTAGGAAAATGGTAAGAAAGGCATTTTATAGCTGGTCTCACTCTAACCCGGCCTTTTTAAGATTCTTGGTTCTGGGGAATGGGACAACAATAAATAAATATGCTGCTGTAATCCTGTTAATCGATACCAACTCTTCCTTGGTTAGCAGGTTGCACTTTGCCCACGAAAACTACTCTGGCAGGAATCCCTACCCACTGTGTCGTGGCCCGCTATGGGTCACAGACCCCTGGCCGGTCGGGAGCCGGAGGTGAGTGGCTGGCTGGCAAGCACTGCTGCCTGAGATCTGCCCCCTGCCAATCAGTGGAGATTCTCCCGGAGGGGCACCCACTGCGAAGTGAATATGTGAGGGGTGTACGCGGCATGCTCCTTATGAGAACCTGACTAGTGCCTGATGATGTGAGGCAGACGAACCTTCATCCTGAAACCATCGCCCACCCAGCTCTGTGAAAAACTCTTCCACGAAACCAGCCCTGCTGCCCAAAAGGTGGGGGAGCGTGTCCCTGCGGCTCGGCTTCTTAGAGACAAGCTCTTCTCCCTCAGGTGTGGGCAGAGTTGGCCCAGTCACGCTTTTTAGTTTTCAGGTTTGAGCTCTGAGCAGCTACCAAACGCCAAGAGTACTCCCCTCTCTGGAGCTCTCTTACACATTGTTCCCAGCTTCATTAGCCTTGGAAGAACAGGAGAACAGCATGAAAACATACTTATTTAGGCCTCTGCCAGGAAAACAGCTTTGGTTTTGCCAGGTTTTTGTTGAGGAAAACCAAGACCCAGGAAAACCCTGAGTCCTGGTGCCCCTGGGACCTTGCCTGGTGTTGCTCTTCAGGAATTAATTCTACATTAACTAAGGAGTGCCTGCCACCAGAAAACTCAGGGCCCATCCCCTTCTGTTGGTTCACCTTTCCTGGGGAATTGGCACTGGCTGAGGCGGGGTAACGCTGAGATGCAGGTGAAGGGACAACTCAACCTTGCAGAAGGCTCCAGAATCGCAGCGAGGCAGGAGGCACTGGGCCGACACGCTTTGGGTTCTTCTGGGGAAAGGGACTACTCAGTGTAAAACAATTACTGAAGACCAAGAGTTCTAAGCAAGGACCTAAAAGAAATCAGGCTGCACTGACATGAAATAACAGAGATCACGTAGCAATAACTCTAATGTGTTACAGAATGCAGAACAGGGAAATCAGTCACTTAACAGTCACACCCGGGCACTCTCACGTGATAAATGTGAGCTGGGTAAGTACAGAAAGAAACAGAGGTAAAGAAAACAAGGGAGGCCAAGAGAAGGTCTGTAAGGATTTTTCTAGGAGCTGTCCCAGCATGGCCCCAAGTGTCTGCAGCAAGGCAGAGCTGGGGCCCTAGACTCCCTGACTGTGGAAGAGTGCTCCAGAACTCCCCTTTCATGCCAACAAGGGCCTTCTGAAGGGCATGTGCCTTCTTCCCATTTTGGGCACATTCTGCCTGTGCACAGCACCCTTCTCATTGCTGCGAGGAAAAGCACCTCAGTGACAAGGTTGGGCTTAGCTAGCCTGAGTTAGGGTGAGGATGCTGGCAGTCATTCAACCTCTTGCCCAACGTTCTTCTTGGAGACCCATTAAAGTGCCCTGAAAATATTCAGAAAGTGTTCATAATCTGCTTTCGCAAAGCGACGTGGAAGTTGACCCACAGGAAGTAAAAGGGAGCTAGTGTCACGTGCCTGGCAGAACCCGGAAGTAATTGATGGAGAGTCCCATTCGCCTGGAGGCTGCGTCCCCTCGAGGGTGATGAAAGGTGTTTCTGCGCACAAGGCTGCCACCCCCTCCCGCCAAGGTAAGCAGTGAGGAGACAAGGAGCAATTGTAAAGAAAGAGGTGCTGGCAGCCAACAGGGTGTGGAGAATTCCGGGTGTTGGTGAGAGATGCCCAGCAGTGCCATGACCTGTCCTGGGCAGAAGCGCCAATGGGCCTCACTGCCCCTTGTTTCATGATGACTAATCTACCTGCTGGCACTTGCGAGGTGCTTGGCTGGGTGAGCTGCAAGATAACGGCTGGTTTTTGAGTCTCAAGGAGGTTTCAGGGCTTCGTGAAAGGGGCTGGAATTCAGAAGGGCTCTTCCTGAAATCTCCGCCTGGCTGCTGCCTTTCAGAGCCCCATATGGGCATTTTTCTACCTGTATCTCTCGGGGTGCACTTGTGGGACCTAGGTCCTATATGGCATCATCCTACCCTATTTTTCAGCATGAAAATAGAGAGTGGCCCATTTTCACAGCCTGCTCTCTTTCTATGTCGGTGCCATGGCATCCCTCTTAGGCAGTGAGTTGATCAGGGAAACTGACAGGGAATTTATGAGAAAAGAGAACAGATTTCAAGAAGTTTCAGAAGGAAACTGAGATTCAAAGGGAATTTTCCAGGGTGTTCCCAATGGGCAGCAGAAAGTCATGCTGGGTGCCCCCACCTTCCTGCTGGAGGCTTCGGTGCATCGCTCTAAGTGGCAGTGCTCCCTTCCCCTTTACTGTTGGGGGATGGGAAGGCAACGGCAGCCAGGGGCTAAGATTTGAAAATTATGCACATGTACATATCCATCCTTATTACTGACTCTTCACCAATTTATTGTCATTCATTGCGCCCCCCACATTCCAATTCCTTCTCTCCCTTCTGCAGGCACCAGGATACTGACTGACTTTTTTCAGAGAAAGCGGGGCAAGAGGCTACAGACCTGGGGGGCTGAAGGGAGGGAAGGACATGAACAGGCCAGGAGACACCACCCAGACCCTCAGAACAGCAAGGCTCTGAGGAAAATGATGGTGTCATGGCAGATCTGTGAGCTACGGGGTGGGTGAGGCCTTCCCTGACGTGGACTATGGTTGTCGAGAATGCCAAGGAGACACCAGGTTCCTGCTGCTCTGATCTACGGGGAAGCCAAGACCTCTTCCCCCTCCAAGAGAGCTGCTTTGGGGGTATGGAGGCCAGCGAGGACTCTTTCATGTGAGAACAGCCAAGTGCCTAGGGCCCGGCGGGTGCAGACTTAGGGGTGAGCGGTTTGCCCACCACAACACAGTGTCCTTTCTTGGGCCAATTCAGCCTGAAGCTAGGCCTGTGCCCACTACAGCTGGCAAAATGTGGGAGCAGTGCCATGGCTGCTAAGGTGAGCAGCGGCATGTGTGAGAAGGGGACAGTCTGTTTTTAATACAGGCTAGTCCCCCCAGGCTGGAGAACGGCCAAACAGAATCAGATATCCCGGCTCAGTGTCCAGGTCACACCAAAGACAGCATGAGAGAAAAATCAGCTCAAGGAGGAAAGAGCAAGAACTTTGAACCTCAACAGGAGCAAGGCTGCTGCGCCTGCGGGCATGCCTGGTGGAGGAGACACACCCTGGCCCCGGCTCCCTGCCAGTCAGAGGCAGGAAGAAGGTGCTTGGCTCCACGTCCCTATGGTTCACCAGGCTGTGTGTGGCATTTCTACCCCTCCGTCCACACATCCCGCGGGCCCTCCTGCTGGCCTACCACACCTGAGGCCCATGGGCACAGGTGGCATCTTTCTTGCTTTTCTTCACTCGCAGCTGCCGCAAAGCAAAACTTCTTGCACCACTCCAGCCCCTACACAGGAGTCCTCTGCTAAGGACCTGCGTCAGGTATAAAAACCTATTTCCCCACTTTGCACCTCTGCTGACAGGAGTGGGGGTCCTGGGCCTCAAGCCCACTCCCGAGACCTGCCTGACTTTCCCCCTGTCCCACCCTCTGGTCAAGAGAAAGGGAAGGAAAAGAACAACTCAGAAACCCGAAGATTGTTTGGAATTTATTCTCTTAAATAAGAATGTAACATTTGATTAAAAAAAAAATTAAAAGCATGACACCTTGGTTTCACAGTAAACAGAAAAAACAGAGTTACACAATTAAATAAAAACTCACAAAGAAACACACCAAGAACTCACAACAACACAGGTTAAAAACAAGGGCAAAAATAAAGGCTGAGGGCAAGTGGGCAGCAGACAGGCAGCGAGTTCCTTGGCACAGCTAATCCTCTCCTGCTGGGCTCTTGTACCACCGCTGGGAAGCCGGCTGGCTGCCCGCCCCTCCCACCTGCACCCCAACTAAATGGCTCAGGGGAAAAGTAAACCCCTTATGCCCTGCTCAGGACTTCAAGGCTATGGTGGAACCCCTTTTGGGACAGCCTAAGAATGTTCCAGTGTCCTGCAGGAAAGAGCTGAAGATGCACTAACCACCAGAAGACAGGAGTGAGCTCAAACAGCCACCTCAGGGGAGCCAGTGTGCAAGCCAGACACAAGACAGGTGATGTGGGTGCCCGGCTCTCTGTGGTGCCCTGCCAGCAGCAGCCCCCTGCTTTCCATGTTTGCTTTTAAGGTCATTTCTTGGGGGTGTGTGCTGCTCATTTTCTGAGATACCCACCCGCTCATTTCCCTATAGGCGTGCTGCTCTTGGGCTGCTGTGCACCCTCAAAGCCCTGACCAGGGGCATAGCTCCCCAGTATGAGGCTCCTGTGGTTCTCAGAACCAGGAACAAGAAGCTTTAGAAACAGCTTCACAATTATTATTACTATAATTTAGGGTGCAATATATAAATATCTACCCGTATATGTGCAATTAGGTCTATATACATATAAATGTGTACCTATATATAAACATTCTCACACCACCGTCCACTGTGGCTCTTGGGGTAAGGTGTGAGGTAAGCTGGACTGCAGAATTCTCTTGCTCTACTAAAAGGTTTTCCACAAATGCCTGGAAGGGAAGAGGACTTTGGAAGCGGCAGGACTTCCTAACTCCCCGTCAGGTGGGAACCCCAGGGTTGAAGGAAATGATACTGCCTGGCTACCTTCCAGCTCGTGTGGCAAAGGCCTGCACTTCCTAATGGCCCATTCAGGATCCGAACTATGGAACCTCATGGTTACCAGACACGGAGTGTCTGGGGACAGGGGGCAGGCAACTGCCACTTGTGACTTCAGATCGTCGCTTTCGTAAGAGGACAGGAAGCTAGCGTGTTTCTCCCCTCCCGTCTCTGCGGCCGGCCCTGCCAATGAACCAGGTGATGACAGTCCTGGGAAAAGCTCTTCTGTTCCCTTCCGGCTGTGCCTTCGGCCTCCCTGCTTCATTTTTGGTCATCTACCGTATCGGATAAAAAGAGGGTCCCTCTGGACAAAAACGAATTCAAGATGCCTGCAGCTGAACTTCTCATGTCCAAGGGGAAAGTCTTCCCATGTGGGGTTTTCCTTCCTCTGCCTATTGCTGTTCAAGCTTTGTCTAGTCATGGTGGGTAGCACGAGGTCAGGGTGAGAAAATCTGTGCCAGGACCACTAATATGTAGTTTTAAGTAAAAGCTTGGAAACAGAGCATTTGTAGATTTAAGAATAAGGAGGAACATTTCTAGATTAAAAGCACATTACAAACAAAAATACTGTAAACAATGCCCCCAAACACTAAATTAGGCAGCAGGCACAGATTTGGTTACCAGAGAAAGGTGACACTTTACAGCAGACCTAGAGTGGGTCCTTTGAACTGTGGGTTGTAATTAGGTACGGGTGTGGTTTTCTGTTTTTGTTTTGGCAACAGCAAGAATTCTGGCACAAGGAGGAAAAGAACATAAGGGAGAAGAGGAGGCGCAGAGGGAAAGCACTGCCGGGTGAAACACTGCCCAGTCACAGCTCCACCAGCCCTGCCTCCTGGGGAAGCAGGTCTCGGGGGAAGGCCGAGTCACACACAGGAGTCAAGCACCTTCATCATCGCCTCTTCTGGTCGAGTGACAGCGGAGGCGGCTACCATGGGCCTGGGCTAATGACTGCTCTCTACAACATTCATTCTGGGACCCTGAAACACCCGAGCTTTTCTGAAGCTTTTCAAAAGGAAATCTAGTTAAGTCATCAAAGCTTCACTTTCATACTGAAAGAAGGAAATCTCTATCAAAGTAGGTATCTATTTCATGCCAACCATAAAACACCACCCATCATCCTGTTCCCTTTCTACCAAGGCTGGCAGCAGAGCGAGCTCACAGGGAGGCAAGGTGCCTGAAGCATGCTCTAGATGTTGAGCTGCCGCAGGCTAAGCCCCTCGGCCCTGAGCTTGCTGGCCTCTGCCACCCAAGCTGGGGGACAGTGCCCGTCATTCACCGAAAGGGTCCACACTCCGATTCCTTTGGGACAACACATTTTGAACTCCTATGCTATACGAAGCAAGTCACCGCCTGCTCAGAATCAAGAACCACCGGGACAGAGACGTCCTCAGGGCTGACTCTTTCTTGGTGGTTTTGCTCTTTCACCGCACTGCCGACTCTCCTTTCTTATTCTGTCTCCTCACTATGTAGAACATTCTTCTTTTTCTCTATGGAACCCTTAATTCTTTAGAACTCCTAAAAACCTGAAACCCATTATACTTTCAATTAGATGGCAAGAATGGCAACCTGAACCAGATAGGAAAGTCGGCAAACTTGGCTTCATTGAGGAATAACCTAAACTTCGTTATGTTTAATTCTTTTTAAAGAATGTTCTGTACTTCAAACCCAAATGCAGTTTAATTTCCTTGAGATGTTCTACTTGGCAGCTGGGTTCCTCAGAAAATCCATCTCTGCTGGAATAGGGCCCAGACTGATAAAGTGGCGCTCTCCCCAACCCAACATGCGTTCTGTAGCATAAGGCCAGACCCCTGGGGTTATTTTTCTCTGCCAGTGATTCTGTCCACGCTCCGAGTGTCAGCTGCAAAGGGCTCTTGGTACTTCATGAGAAAGACGGATTATAAAGATCTTCAAGTTTGTAGAAGGTTTAAGTCATTAATGGTTGAAACATGGCTATAAAATGTTGGTCCCACCTGCAGGGCACTTAAAAACCTTGCTCAGATTATAATAAGGGCACGTGCAGTAGCAGGAGCTGAGTTCAACTCGCTTGCCTGGGGCTTGCTGGGTCTCAGCCTCCAGCTCCTTGCTCCCAGGGTGCACTGCCCAGCCTCTGGGCATTTTCCCTCTCCCAGGATGAGGACCACAAGGCCTGCATGAACCAGCTCTCAAGGAAGGGAAAGGATGCAACTCTGGGAGCCTCTCACTGAAGGCCAAATGGATAATTCTCTTGTCCCACCATGGAAATTCTATTACCAAGTCCTTCTCCATGGTTTCTGGCATTGGCTAACCATCTTCAGTTTTTCTGAGTTTTGAACACAGCTGCTTGAGATACATGTGTTTTGAACAAGAGTTAAGTGTGACAGGCAGAAACACAGCCCTGCTGACCTCCTTTCACCACAGTGACCCTGCGCCGTGAGCCAACTGGAGCTGCATTTGAGGCATTCAGAACACCCGGCAATTTGTGGAGCTGTGGATGCATCTCACAGGTAAGTTTTACATGGAGCTAAGAGAGGCCATTTTAGGGAAAAAACCTACATAATTCTTCCCAACAGGCCTTGTACCCACAAACCCTGCAAGTCCTGCCATGCTATGAGCAGAATAAATGTGTTTTTAGAGGTAGAGATGGTGGTGTTCACTTCCCAACACCAGGAGTGGTCGTGAAAGTGGGATGGATTAGCGCTGGGGCCTCATGAGAAGCCCAGTGGCCAAGGGGTCAGGGCAGGGCATGCCCCATCATGGTGTAGAGCAGATGGGAGAGCGGCGACAGGGAACAGGACGCAGAATCTTAAACACAGGGAAATACAAAGCCAGACCCCAGGGCTTAATCGACACAGCTCCATGCTGCCAGAGGAGCCTGAAGACAGGTGCATGAAGGCCCTGGCCTCACAAGGGGTGGTGACGGGAGCAGCCTGTCTCAGTGCCTGCGAGCTCCTGTCTACCTACATGGGCTCTGGGCTGCCCTGATGTGAGATGGTGCGGGACGGGGCTAGGGATGGCGCCTCACAGCTCTGCCGCCCACCAGACGGTCCCCTCACTGGGCCACAGCCTGCCAGTGGAACTCCCCTCCGATTTGCACCAGCACCTCCGACAGGCCATAGAGAAAGGGGACCCCGAACGCAAGCAGCTGGCACATGAAAAAGGAGTCCAGAGGGTTTTGGGCCACTTGATGCCCGATTGAAGAAATGTTGCTTTGGAGGTGCTGGCTCATGCCCTTGGCCTTGTCACAGAGGCCGAGGGAGTGACGCGCCACCCAGCCAAACAAGGAAGTGAGGCTACCTGGGGTTCTCTCAGTTGAGCCGGCCACTGCGTTGGCCCGTCCAGTTGCGTCTGTGGTGAGGCCATCCTGCAGGGATCCTTTGGCCTCCTATGAAAGTCCATGAGAAAAAGAAGAGTGACTCTGACTGAAGCACCCAAATCCCCAGAAGCGACAATCTGACAGGCTGGTTTTACATTTAATTTTTTCTTAAGAGGTAGGGTCTTGCTGTCACCCAGGCTGGAGTGCAGTGGCGCCATCACAGCTCACTGCAGCCCCGACCTCCTAGGCTCAAGTGAGCCTCCCACCTCAGCCTCTTGAGTCACTGGGAGTCAAGGTCTAGATCCACCTAGTTGCATCTCTTCCTGCAAGTCCCTCTGCAGGCAACAGAAGCCCCTCACGGGGGACTGACAGGCAGGCGTGCTGGCAAGGTGGCAGCCATGCTGAAGAGACTAATGGGTTCACGCTGGCAAAGCTAGGTGGAGAAGCCACCCTCATTTAAAAGAGCATAAGAAAGGAAAAAGTTCTCAGACAAGTAACTCATAGCATGAGTTAACTGAAGGCCCCGCAGGCAGGGCACCCTGTGGGTGTGGGGAGTGAGGGCGGCACTACCGAGGAGCAGAGGGATCCTGACAGTTTCCTCTCCCACCCCGCCTTTCTGGAGGAGGGCTCTAATCATGTGGAACATGAGTAGCCATCACCCCAGTGGCACAGTGTCCTTCTCTCAGAAATGTGCATGTGTTGTTGACAAAGGCGAATGTCTATGCAGCTGAGACGGAGGGCTGCATCACCTCCTGGGCCCGACTCAGGTGGCAAGTGGGGCCTTACCTTAGTGAGGCAACCTCAGATCACCCATGAAAAGATGGTTCCCTCCCCACCCAAGACTGCAACAGCATCTCGAGCCCTCCTTGTGCCCAAGAGAGGCAAGGCCGCAGGGCGTTTGCAGGATGGCCGCTGTGGGCCCACAGCCACATTGCCACAACACCCACTGCTTCTCCCCCACTTACAGGATAGTCACCATTACCTGTCCGGACAGGGGAGCCACCGCTGGTCTCTTCCTCTGTGCGTAGCCAGAGAGCCGATAGCAGTAGTGTGGCTTACAGTAGAATTTACCTGTGAACAGCAAGAGGCAGGGACACAAGCGATGAGCCAGGTCCTGATCCCAAACATGCCTCCCTGGTCTCAGCCATTCCGTTTCATCTCCTTCAGCCTCAAGAGGCTGTCAACCCACCCAGCCTTCCCTGGGCCCAGCTTTCTTGTCCAGAGAAGCCCGTGCCTCCCGGTAAACTCTGATTCAGCCCTCCTCTCCCCTGGCCTGAAGGGGGCTTTTCCTTTGGGAATGTGAAGGCCATTGAGCCATCACCCAATCAGTGCCCAGAGCAAAGATGTGAGGCCTGTGTGGCAGGGCCAGCAAACAAAGTGGCAGTGTGTGAGGAACAAAGACGTGGTCACATGAAACGCTGCGAGCAGCATTGCTGGGGAAACCACGAATGAATACAAGTGTGGGGTGGAGGCGTGGAGGCTGCGGGGTGGGGCATTGCTGGGCACTGGCTCCGACAGGCCTACCTCTGCTGCTCCCCCTCCCGCACCCTACCCCTCACCGCTCCTCCACCAGCCGGCGCGGGGCCAACGGCAGGCTGTGACCCCTCAGAGGGTCAGGAAGAGCAGGAAAGGACATTACACATCAAAAAATTCTGCAGTGGACTATGAGTAGGATGGAACAGAGCAGAACAGAACAGAAGCCAGAATGTGCTGTGGCATGATGAGAATAAAACAGTATTTCTTGGGACTTTCAGCTGTGTCTGGGTCTTAATGCAACGTGTATTCCCCGCTGGGGGTGTAGTCAGAACAATCTGAACAACACTGAGCTTGGCTTTTCCCATGACTCTGGTACTGGAATTAACTTCACAGTCATTTTTTCTGACTCTTCTTACTCTCACTTAAAAGAGGTAAGACTTTTGAATCTCAAGTGATAGACCCTACTATAGAAACTGTTGAAACAGAAGTCATCTCATTTCATTTTCCTCATTTGTAGAGTGCGCTCCTTAGACAAATGAGCTTTCCTGATCTCAAACCTACAATAAGAGGACCTAAAAGTCAAAGCGAATGAAGGTAAGGTGGCATTCTTCCCTTTCCCTGATGATCTGATGATATCCTTCTTCTTTACCTTCAGAGAAACTGCCTTTAGTTTTACCTGCACTCCCCATTCAATGCTGAGAAACTCTATTAAAAGGACATAGCTTTTATATGATTTTCATAATGCCTAGTATATGTTCTTACATAGAATGTGCCACTGGCTGCTGCCGCTTGGCCAGGGTGCAGAGATGCTACAGTGGGAACACGACGGCCAGTCTCATGCTTGCTTCTCTGGCAGGGGAGTGCAGCCATGGGATGCTGCTTGTCACTTCACAGCTGCTTTTCCCCATGTGAATAAGCCACTCAGCTTTTGTAAACTTTGGCCCCCAATAGTTGGCGTGAGAGAAAACGTGTGAGTGCTTGGATCACACGCTACTTGCTTTGGTCTGTTTTTTATCTCATTCTTTAAGAAACACCCCGCCCTCCTCCATGTGACTCTGACAGAGGCTGGCAACCAAGTGGCCTGAGCTTCCACTACCAGTAACGCATGACCCAGGCCACTGGGCACCCACTCCCTCCACCCCGCCCAGAACAGGGTGCTCTGAGGACTGGCATGGGGCTAAAGGCAGGCTCGCTGGATGGTGAAGGGGAGGGAAGGGGCAGCCCTTCCCTGCAGACAGCTATCTGGATGGAGGCTGTAAAGCGAAGCTTCAGCTGTAATCTGCGTAGTGATCCTATTACTTGTCACCAAGAGCTTTGTTTATGACAGTATCTGAAAACTAAAATGTTATCATGGCTTTTATTTTTTTTCTTCTACTTTTTTCGACATGAATTTGCTTGTTTCTGCAAGATCTTAAACTATTACTCAATTGAACTCAACTGAATCCTCCTTGAACCCTGCTCTGGTATCCTAAACCAATAAAGAAAAGAGGTTTACATTTCAAAAACAAGTTTTCCAAGCCTAACAAAAAAGTTCCAGTGAACTGTTTTCTCTAGGAAGGCAGTACAGATGATGCGAGGAGTATGAGTGCTAACTGAGTGTGACCTCAGCTCCTGAGATCAGCTAACTATGTGCTGTCTCAACTGCTGAGCAGCTGTGTGAACCTGCCAGTCTTTTGGAAGATGGCTACTCCCATGGAGGTGAACACAGCACCCGCCTCGTAGGTAGAGCTACTCAATGACATGCACAAGTCATGTGTACACATCTCCCTATATCCCTTCCCAAACTCAACATGATGGAACTTTGTGCTTCAAAATTTTTTTTTTAAAAGTGAATCTCAATGTTAACGTTTACCAAGTGCCAGACACTATATTAACTGCTTTCCACCTATCAACTCATTTAGTCCCCAGATGAGCATGTGAGGCAGGTGCCATCAGTACCCCCCTCTTTCGCAGTGAGGCACAGAAGGCCGAGGGACCTGCCCGGTGCGTCCCACAGTCGGTGAGCCGCAGAGGCGGAGGCAGCCCAGGACGCTGGCACCAGAGCCTGCACTACCATGACACTGCCACGCTCGCCTCAGTGGCAAACCCAGCTACCCTATGTTAATGGTTAAAAATTAGCTATGACTTGCGGGTAATTCAGTCAAGTGACTGATTCTCAATGGTCCCAATTAAGGAATCCTGATAATTGAATATAAGTGTGACTGGAAAAGGGAAATGGAGAAAACAGATGGCCACAGGGGGACTGAAGGTCAAACAGACCCTTGTTAGTTCATTTGTTCGCCCCAGGCCTGAGTGCCACAGTATGACAGCTGCTGATCTGAGCACTGACAGCCCCCCAGGCAAGCAGACAGGTTCTCCAGAGACGCATGGGTAAGATGAGACAGCGAGAGGCCTGCATGCAGAACCACATGGGCACAGCAGTGCCTGGGCAGCTGCCCTCTATTCAAAGGGCCAGAACCCTCTCTGAGGAGCGCTGCATGGAGACGGTGGCCACAGGCAGCTCACCCTGTGGAGACCTGGGGGTACACTCCAGGAGAGGACACAACAGAGCCACGTCCTAAGGGAGCAGTGGCTTCATCACGCGTATGGGATGGAATGACGCTGGAGAGAAGAGCACAGCACACTGGGGGCAGCTGACAGCAGAGGCTGGGGTGGATGCACAATGCCCTCTCTGCCTGGGACAAGGCTGCGTGCTCTCTGCACAGCAGTGGCTAGGACACTGGTGAGATCCAAGTCACACCTTTTAAAATCCCTCTGGTTGCCCTGTGGAGACAGGCTGGGGTGTAACAGAGGCAGCGAGGCCAGCAGTCCAGGCGGAAGGTGTGGCTGGCTTGGGGGCTGCTGCAGGGATGGAGACCACCTCAGGCTCATCACTGACGAGGACCATCCTGCACACACCACCTGTGCAGGTAGCGTGTGTCTCTTCTCAAGATGACAGGGAAGGGCTGACACTGTCTAATTTAGGGTCCTTGTCTTAGGAACTGGCAGCGATCACAAATGAGCTAGTGCTCTGCAAAAAAGGAAAGAGCAGCTCTGTGTTTGAGCAGACGGCAACCTCTAGAAAGAGCTGAACACAGAACATACAGCACCCCAAGTAAAACAAAGAGACATCTTCAAATAAGATTCTCAATTTTCTATTATGGAGTCAGCAGCAGGCCTGGGGTCACTACCCCAAATCTCTGACCTGGAATGAATCTCGGGTGTCATTTGGTGCAAGCTGGCTATGACTAGTTGTGTCAGTTTGGACAAACAACATCTAAGTTCTCTGAACCCGGCTTCCTGACTTCTAATTACAGTAATAAAGAGCTACCTCTTTTTTTTTAAAGGTGGAGTAAAAAAATAGAATAAAATAAAGAGCTACCTAATCGGGATGTGGTGAGGACAAAGGGCGTGATGTGTTGGCCCAGCACAGGCCTGGGTTACTTTCTCATGTACAACTCCCGCGGCTTATTCTTTGTTTTCTGAGGCTCTTCAGTTAGATTTCTGAGTCACTTGGCAACCTGAATAAAGAACAGGACCCTAAAGTTCCTTCCTGCCTCTAGTCCACCTGTCCTCTGACAGATGAGGGAGAGGTCTGTGGAGGGACTAAGCTGATGAAAATTTTCTCTGGGTTAAAATTTGGGGAGCTGGTTTAGCACGGCCGTTTCTCTGCTCCAGTATTAAAAATATGGCATTCAACCAGCCTGGCCTCATCCTGCCCGGCCTCATGGTCACTGCCATCCGAGCTCCTACTTGCACCTCTGCCCTTTACTCAGCCACCATACCCTTCTCTCTGCAAGTGTAGCCAAGGGTCGGGGAGGTCATTCCAAGCTGCTCTTGAACTTCATGGATTTCCTCCTCCCCTGTGCTTCTACGAAGCGACAGCCTAGGCTGTGTGGCCGGGTCTTTCACTGCACACACTTGTGCTGCCTGCTACTCTTTATGGTCTCATCCCCACAGGAAAGGGAGCTCTTGGAGGCACCCATCATCCTTCTGCATCCTCCACAGAATGCAGCAAAGATGCACACCCATCCAGGGGCAAAAGTACCCCTAGATCAATCAGCTGCACCTTGTGGCATCTTCTTTCGGGGAAGACCCCACGGTGAGAGGCTAACTAGAATACCCTGAGCACCAGGGGCGGCTGAGCGAGGCTCGGTGGGCTCCCTCTGCCAGGCCCCATCCTTGAGATCAAAGGTGTTAACCAGAGAGCAGGTGTGTGGGAAAAGCAGAACAGAAGACTTGACAGCGAACAATCTGCCTGCCTTATCTAAACAATGTCCTAATTCTTCTGTTCTTCCCCACTCAGGAGTGCGTTTTACCCAGGCACCATAGTAGGAGGCCCAGGCACCATGACAGCCTTTCTCAGCTCACCTCTCTGGGCTCCTTGTGACAGAGGTGCCTGTTCGTTCACTCTCAGGACGGCCAAAGTGACTAGGTCCTAATAGCATGGCATCCCTCTCCTATACGACGTCACTTTATAATCTCATAGACAAGCAATCTTCTATCAATGTCAGGGACTTTATGTTACCTTATAAAGATTACTGCCTCTCAGCCGGGTGCAGTGGCTCACGCCTGTAATCCTAGCACTTCAGGAGGCTGAGGAGTTTGAGACCAGGCTGGCCAACATGGTGAAACCCCATCTCTACTAAAAATACAAAAATTAGCTGGGCATTGGGGTGGGCCCCTATAATCCCAGCTACTCAGGAGGGTGAGGCAGGAGAATCGCTCGAACCCGGGAGGTGGAGGTTACAGTGAGCCAAGATCGTGCCAGTGCACTCCAGTCTGGGTGACAAGAGAGAAACTCCGTCTCTCAAAAAAAAAAAAAAAAAAAAAAAAAGGTTACTGCCTCTCCTATTACTCTAGGCCCCTCATTACTCTGGAATCTATAAGACTACCTCCCATGAAGCCCCTCCAGCATCCTACAGGAATAGGAATAAGATGGGAGTCATCAATCCAGGGTCGTCAGATGGCGGCCAGCCTGCCTCTGCCCATCGTGATGGCTCTATCATCGTGTGCGTAATTCTCTATTGTTTATCTCACCAAGGTCTTTTCACTGTAAAAACCAGCACATGTTGCAAAAGACCAGGCCTTGACCACCACAGTAAATTAGACTCAGGCCCGGCGCAACGGTTCTCAATTCACCAGACAGAGATTAGACAGAGCCAGGAAGGTGTTAACACGGGGCACCTTGCAGTCACCTCCAAGAGCAAATGTCTGAGAACCCAGGGGCCTAGGACCCAGCTCCAACTTGCTGTCATCATCCACCTAAGGTGAAATGCGACTTCTACGGACTTGCAAGTCCCCTCTGTAAAGATAAACACCTTATCTCTATTGTGTTCCTTTTATCTCAAGTTCCCACCCTGAGCTCAGAAAGCAAGTAAGCGTCGGTGAGGTTGGGGTGCTGACTGAGGCAAATGTGCGCCGTTCTCATCAGCCTGGTGATGCTGGGAAATACTTATAAGCGTCTTAGAGGAAGAGCGATGGAGGAAGAGGGGCGAGAAGGTTGGGAGAGGCATGGTGGAAAAGACACACATGGAAGAAGGCAGGAAGGGGCCCGAAGGCCCCCAGCTCAAAGGGAAACAATGTCCAAGCACAGTTTCTCAGTGGGGCCGGGGGCACGAGGCGTCTCACCGTCCTCGATGTCGTAGGCGTAGGCTGAGAGGCGCAGGGTGGTGGCGCAGTACTCGCACTTGAAGCAGCTCCGATGGAAGAACTTGCCCTCGGCACTCAGCCTCTCCATCACGTAGACCCGCTTCTGGCAGAAGTAGCACGTGTCGCTGCCTCCCAGGTTCTGCGGGAACTCCTTCTTCATGGAGCCCTGCAGGATGCGGTGGGTGGGAGGAAGAGGAGCACCTCAGGGAGTGCCGCGCAGGCCCCCCTAGAGGCGCACAGCCCTGGTGAGAGCGAAGCCGGCACTAAGTGGTCTGCTTTGAGACACACTACTAACTGGCTACGGTCAACTGTGCTCTCGTCTCTGCCGCAGAGCGATGGCACCGCCACACTCAATGCCTCCGCGCTGGCAGACCACACTTGGCGCCACCGCTAGAGCCCAAGCCAGCCTGCCACTGACGAGGGAGCCAGCACCAACAGAGCTTCACACCAGACCTGAGGAATGCTATGACACAGCCTGGCAGGGCTGGGAAATATCTCTGAGAAAGAGTCTTAGAGAAAGAGCAATGGAGAGAGAGGGTTTAGAAGAGTTGGGAGGGGCATGATGGAAAAGACACACATGGAAGAAGGCAGGAGGGGCCTGAGGGTCCCCAGCTCAAAGGGAAACGCTGGCAGAGTTCTGTTTCGAGGATAACTGTATCGGTATCTATTCAGTGTTCGCGTGGTTCTACATGAATATATGAGGGTCCCCCAGACTCTAGAGTGACCACTTTTTCACACAACTATTGCAGTCTTAGAAAGTTGGTTATCAAAATCCAGACAATCTCAAAAGCAATCACCGCATGGCATATACGGGCTGCACAAGTTATAAGCGACTCAAACACACAGGTGTTTCTCACGGCTGTGCTGGGTCCAGCCAGACAGTGCCTGGAGGCGTCTCTTACCAGGTCCTTCTTGTCTAGAAGGGCTTTGGGCTGCTCTTTCCTTTGAAGCTGATTGGCTATCTGCTCAGCCAATGAGCTCACTCCGCCCGTGTACATCTTTATATACTTCTATTGGTTGAAGATTACAAAATGACATAAATGAAGGGACATGAGAAGGAAAAAAAATACATAAATTAAGAAGACACAGGAAAAAGAAAAATCTTTGAGAAGTGCAATTTGAATACAAGGTGAAGCAGCAAACCATGCCAACACAGTGCTCACAAGCAGGGAAACTGGTGGTAAGAAAAACATGGCGTCAGTGTCCACACAGGGTACCAGCACAGGCAGGACGGGTGCAGGGAAAGCATCTTCCTCAGCGAGAGCTTGTTCTCTCCCATCTCTGTGGAATGCACAGTTCCAGGGAAGGGCGGCAGAGGCAGGGCGAACGTGCACATAGAAGGGCAGGCAGGACCTGGGTCCTGCTAAGCCTGGCTACGTTCACAGAGCTCAAGGGGTGCTCCCATGCACGCAGTGGTGCCCAGGCTGACCCCGCCTTCCATGGTCCAGGAGGCCACCTCCTCCATCAGAAGGAACCCCTCTTGCTCCTGCATGGGTCACCTCTACGTGGGTAGCGGTTGTCGCCAGCTCTACCTTCTATCTGACGCTGGACCCACAATGCCTGCCACAGGCAGCGAACGCTCCCAGGCTGTTTTGGAAGAAGGCTTCTCAGCCCATTCTCCCTGCTGATGTTACTGGGGGTCTGAGGGCAGCACGATGAGGGCCGCATGGCCCACCCAGGCGCTGAGGCCAAAGCCTTCTAGACTGGGCTGGGCATGCTGGCCACAAGGTGTTGACATGCAGCCAGGCAGCTCCACCAGCCCAGGGAGGTGGGAATGTGTTCTAGGCCAGGAGGGATTATTTTCGAGGTTGAAGAAAGGTAAGAGAAAAAACCCAACAAACTCAAGCCTCTTTCTGGCAACGCTGAAGAAACCACAGGAGAAACTTCCACATATCCATCGTGAGCCGCCCTGCTCACACCTAAGCTGGGCACCCAGGCAGCCCCGCCCTGACCTGTCCAGAGGAAGTCCTCTAGAGACTCTACAGCCAGGTCATCCTTCCATGTGGAGATGGCCATGCCACCAGGTGTATGAGGCTCCTCTCATGAACTTCATGCAGTAAGGGGGCTCCTTGCCCTGTGGGGGAACCCGACCCTAATTCTGACTCAGAAACTCACCATCAGCCATTATCCTGGGGATGCCAACAGCCCCCTTAGGACATGGACTGAACGGACAGACGCATAAGGTCACGTGTGAGGAGGAATCACAGAAATGCCGGGCAGGGGGAAGCAGGCGCTCGGGGGGCTCACAGGCGCACATGTGAGGAAGCTGTTCCTGTGGCTAAGCTCAAGGCTCAGCTGAACCGAAGAAGCAATTATAGCTTTTAATTCAAAAACAAGATTCCTAAGGATTGGTGCCATTTGCCCATTAACTTCACAGATTAGACCTATTAGTGGTCAAGACAAACTAGTGGCTCTTAGATCTAAACCTTCTTTAGATTAGGGACACTAAAGAAGCTTAGGCTTGGGACAGACAGACACCAGGCAGAGCTGAGTAGGTAACTTAACAGCTGACACTGAGAGAGAATAAAATGGCATTACTCTCATTCTGCAGCAGACACGGGGGAGTGTGGACCAGATGCCAAGTATGAGGCCAGGAAAAGTCAGCCCTGGGCCCTCACTGCTCAGCCAGGACACTCCTCCCCTGACCAAACCCATCAACCTCAGCAGTTACAGCCCGTGGCTCCTTGCACAAAAGTATCTGCCACATTCAGTTCCCAGCAAGGCAGCAACACTGACGAGCATCCCCCTTCCAAGAGAGGTGAAGACTCAAGTTCTATTTGTTTCTGGCATGAAAAGCAGATGGTTTCCTTCCCATCACTCTTAAAAAATAGAGGAAATGCAGCAATCGCAGGATTGAGCTGCACACCACACGTGTGCATATGCTACCATCCACATATGCCTCGCGGTCCGGTGTCAACCCAGGAACAGGAAATAGCAACAGGAAGTGCAAAGAGACCTTCCAGTCTCTCTAGAAACTCCTTACAACAGGACCAGCGCCACTGCAGGTGACAGCGGCGTTCATTCCTCAAACGGTAACAGGCAGCCAGAATGCTGCATGTCACCCCTCCATTGAGGCGATTTAATCACACTGTGGTTCCTATTTTGTAACATGTTATATTGGAAGACATGTGAAGTTAAAAAAGCCAACAGCTGAACAATGTTTATCATCATTTGATACAGTTGAAGTCGGATCAAAGCGGGCTCACGCTGACAGACCTGGATGTGACAAGCAGCTGGAGGAAAGCCAGCAGACACTTCAGCTGAGGAGTGTGCCACGCACCTCACACACAAGACCGGCACACGCAGCCAGCAACACACGCAGTCGGCCGCCTAAGGAGTCAGGCCCAAGTGAGGAGCCCTGCAACCTCCTGGGCAACGGCCCTTGGAAAGGGAGTGAGTGGAGGCTGCAGAGGGCAGAAGTTCAGTGGGTCCTAGGCCATGCTACCTGTCGGAGGGAGTCGGAGGAGGGAGAGGCAGGGCGGGCGGAGGAGCGGAGACTAAGAGAAAGCTCCCACTGGTCGACAAAAAATCGACGAGGAGGTTCAGGCTCTGGCTATAAAATACAAGACGGAGAAAAACAAAATCAAGGAAACGTTATTAAGTCACACACTGACCTCTGAACATAAGATGGCTGGCAGCTGTAGAGCCTTTTACTCTAGACCGTTAACTAAATACCACGTGCTCCCAGAAGCATGAGTGGCCCTGCAAGGCTTCCGTTTTGCTTTTATCTGTCCTTCCCACAGGCTTGCAGCAGAGCACGCCCTGGAATGCGGTCCCGCAGCTGCGGGCTGCCCGGCACAGCGTCAGCCTTCCTCTGTGTGGGTAAGGCAGCCAGCAGCAGGGGCAGGGGGTGTCCTGCCGACTCACATGTTCTGTGCTCTGCAGAGAGCATCCCCTGGACTGAGCTGGGATTTCTCCAGGGCAAAAAGATTCTGCCACCACCCCATCATTCCATTGGCCTTATAAGTAGCAGGCAATGGAGACAGCAAATCTAGAGTGAAGCTTGCTCCTTCTACATAAGGGCCACGAATGCACCATCTCTTTCTTCCACTGCTAGTGCTCAGGGAGGGTCTGCCTGCCAAGGAGCCAGCTGAATCCCAAGCAAAGATGAGGAGAAAAGGCTTGAGCCCAAGTCCTCTGCAGACTGCACACAGCACATGTAACAAAACTGGGCAAGGGTCTTCCTCAGTCGTGGGCCCACGTAGCTAGGAACACAGTCCCCAGAGAGTGAGGCAGTGATTGAAAGTTTCGGCAACCAATAACTGCTTAGTTTCCCACCAGGTTCAGAATAAACTATTTAGAGGTGGATGGACAGCATTATGTCATGGTACGAGGAAGCCCTCTGCTTCTCCAGCTCCAAGCCGGATCTGTCACACCCTCAACCTCAGCCACGTGCACTTCATAGTTCTGTGGGGTGGCAACATGCAGTGGCAGTTGCCTGGTGCCTCACCAGCCTCTGCTTCAGACACTCAGCCAGCTCCCTGGCCCTGGTCTCAACAACACAGGCCCCAGAGAAAGCCAGGGAGGATGGCTGTACGCACCACCTGCCAGAAGGAAGCAAGAGGAGGACTCAGTACCCGCTGGGGGGCAGAGGAGTCAGAGCCAAGGGGAGGCATGGGGGTTGGGTAGAGGTGGGACACAAGGCGGGTGAGTGCACATGCAGGGTTATGAAGGGTGGCAGCAAAGTCCAAGAAAAGAACGTAGGTAGTGTCCTCAAAAGCATCCATCCTGGAGCCCTGGACTGAGGAATGCAGAAACCAGCTCACGGGGAAAAAGAGAGACCTCCCTGCAAACCTTACTTCCTCCTGAGCTCAAAACCCTACCTCTTCCCCTCTCGGCAGAGCAGCCCTAGACTTCAAATTGCTGCTCACTGCCAATCTCTCCTATTCAATATGCTTCCCTCCTTCTTTTAGACACTATTTCATTAAACATTATCAGCATCTCATTAAATATGTGATCCCCAAAATGGAGGGCACTGCCCTACTCAATGAAAAGGACGCTTTCCTTTTGGAAGGAACACAGCCTGGGAAGAAGGGAGGAAGAGCAGCCCCAGAAAGGGTGAGCACAGTGGGGCGAGGCCATGGAAAGGGCATGGGAAAGACTCCCACCTCCAGCCCAGTCTCCTCTCCCTGACCCAGCACCAGGTTCAGGCAGCACACACACTGCCTGCAGCTAGCCTGGTAAGAGGGCGAAGGAAGATGGCACTATGATTAGTGCCTATCGGGTCCGAGGGGTAACCTCATTTACTGCTTGGCCATACTGCATTTCTTAGAGAGCAAAGGCAGACGGGGAGTTAAAAACCAAAGTGGCTTTTGTGAGGTTACCAACTAGAGATGATTCTTCCCACTAGCTGCAGAGCTATACCCACTCAGAGATCTTTAAGGGTAGGAATAACAAGAACAAAAGTTTCATGAAGTAAACCGGCTTCTTTAACTGGGCATCTCAGCTATCGTTCACTTTAAATGATGGCCAGCTGCGATCAGTAATTTCCCCCTTGGTTTTTCAGGAAAGACTAAAGTTTTCCACAGTACAGCCCCATCTTGCTATCACCTGCCTTCAGTCCCCTCATCCTCATCCGACTGGAAATCCTCACACTGGTAAGAGCTTTGGCTCTCTTAGGATTTCCACTTCAGGATCCGTGACTGTCGAATGCCGCGTGAATGCTGATCTATGCCCTTCCCCTACGAAGCTGCGTCTGACAGTCCAGTATTACGACTCTACCACTGGCACGTATTTTGGAGTGGAAACAGTACGGTCTTGGAAGGGAAGTGGGCAGAAATGGGAAGTCACTAAGGCCCTTTAGAAGAAGCCACACACTTAGGATCAGCATCCCATCTGAATGCCAGGTGGATGACTGCTTTATAGTGAATGCTATTTGCACTGGTCAACATGGCTAGCAAAAAGAACTCTGGCTCTTGGCTGGGTGACAAGAGTGTGCAAAAAGCAAAGGGAGGGGCTGCCTCCCACATCCCCTCCCGCTGCCCCGCCACCACAGCGTGCCCCGTCTGTTTGGCTCTCAGCATCCCATGCCGTGGGTTCATGCTCTTTTACCCTCTCATGGTGGGGGCTCTGCTTGCCACGGCTGTCAGCATCAAGATCCCTGTATGTCTGTTGGCAACAAAGTAGAAACTTAAGCTCCATGGATATGGCTCTATTCAGACCTACTAAGTGACAGTGGGAAATTCAGGGGCAGAAATTCAGAGTTCAACACATATATCCTTCCCCTCTGAACTCCATCCCCAGGTAACCATAATCCCATCTATACCAAATCCCATGACACAGGCCGGCCTTCTGCACAGCCATTCCACCCACGCAGCCTCCAGTGAGGCCGGCTACACTGATCAATAAGGAACTGCGGTTAGTACACAGGTGAACAAGCACAGCTCTCTCACACAGTGGCATCAGATCAGAGGCACTAAACGGAAGGGTCACAAGGAGAGGCAGGTTAAAAGGCTGACACATTCCACAACGAGACATTTTAGGAAGGAAAGGTGGGGAGGTGGAAATTGGCTAGAATATAAATGGCTATGACAGCAGTCCAGAGGAAACTCCAGAGTGGGGAGTGGTCCCTGAATAGGAACATGAGACCAAAGCGTAACTTACTGAAGGGAGAAGTGCATGTGTTTTTGATGAACACATGGAAAGTGTATGTGGGAGGGCAGAAACCTGCAGGCAGGCACACGGCCTTGCGCATCTGAGGAGCCATGAATGGCAATCACAGGACCAGGGCAGCTGCTCGCACCACTCTGGATGGCTAAGGCTTACAGCCGTGTGCCAGTGGAAAAATGGCCCCAAGGCCTCTGACGTGGCTGCTCCTATCCAGCAGCCGTGAGCATAAAGTCTCTGCGGGCAGGGGGAGGCTGGAGTGTGGCCCCAGCCCCACAAGCCACATTCAAGTCTGGCTGCATGGCTTACTATGTGGCTCAGGCACGTGGCCTCTCCATCCTATGCCACAGTCTCCTCTCCGGTGAAATGGAGCCAGTAACAGCACCTGCCTCACAGCGTTATTGTGAGAACTGACAGAGACACTGCTTGAAAAGAACTGAGTGTGCTTCCCAGGCGGTAGCAGGTGCTGAGGATGGCTAGCTCTTATGCAGATGAAGGCACTCAGCAGCTGCTCAACCTGCAATGGCTCAACCTGCAATGGCTCAGTTCTGAGAACCACGAACACAGGTGGGGCCTTTAAAATCAGTCATGTTACTACAGTCACCCTTTAAATAGGCCACCTTAGTTGGGAAAATGTCTTTCCATAGATCCTGCTCTTGGAATTCACATTTTACTTTATAGGAACATACCACGAAGGTCAACAATGCCATACCACAAATATGATTTCTACAAATGTCTTGCCGCAGCTGCACGCCTGCTGTCCTCACTGGCCATGTCTGTGGCTGGCTATGGAGCCGCTCCTGAATGGTCTGCCCAGTGTGCCAGCACAGGGGTGGGAGGAGTATTTGTTGGAAGATGCTGAACGGGTAAGAGGCAGAGCTCCCAGAATCAAATGGAGCCAAACTCACGTGGAGAGGCCCTGTAGCAGCTCCCTAAGGCCTTACCCCTGCTCACTGTGCAGCAAGAGAAAAGGGCTGCCTTCAGTGGGGTTCTTGAAAAACAGGCTGCCCTGAGGGCTGGGGGGCTCAGCTATGTGACAAACATCAGTTATAGTTTAGCTCCTAGTTCACAGTGGCACCGTCGTGTTTCCCTGATGTGTGACTGCCCAGGGTCAGCTGTGAATGCAGGACGCACCATCCTGAGGGCCATAAAAGTTGCTTACCTCACAAATGGTTTCTATGAATGGCCTTTCTTTCCTCTTGACAGTTATGGCTGGTAAGAGGGAACTGATTGGGTCTCTATGATAGCCGCCTACACAGACAGGCAGGGAGACACAGACAGGACGACAGAGCATGCAGAGAGGATCACCTGCTGGCCGCCACACGCCCGACAGGGAGGTGGAGTAAGGGGAGGAGACAGGGTGATCACTTTTTTGGGGCAGGTCCGAGAACACTCCTTTTCCCGTGGCTTTTAGACCAACAGACACAAAGAAAGAGAACATTATTGAAACAGTGGCCCTGTGGAGGCTGGTTCCGGGAGGACTGAAGGGCATTCATCAGAAGTACCCCAGGGGGCCTTTCCTTGCTCCTCCATCCTCAGGGGGCAGGCTGGTGGTCTGTGTGGACCCCCAGGTGGGACGTGAACCTTCTGACAGGCACAGCCACAGAAGCGATCTGCGGAACTAGGGAGAATCATTAGCACTGCGCTTTACAGGTGCCAGGAGCAACAGTTTTGTCAGGAAGTTGGGGCTTGTGGCTGGGCGCTGTGGCTCCAGCCTGTAATCCCAGCACTTTGGGAGGCCGAGGCGGGTAGATCACCTGAGGTCAGGAGTTCAAGACCAGCCTGGCCAACATGGTGAAACCCTGTCTCTACTAAAAATACAAAAATTAGCTGGGTGTGGTGGCACACACCTGTAATCCCAGCTACTCGGGAGGCTGAGGCAGGAGAATCACTTGAACCTGGGAGGCAGAGCTTGCAGTGAGCCATGATCACACCACTGCACTCCAGCCTGGGTGACAGAGCGAGACTCCGTCTCAATTAAAAAAAAAAAAGAAAGAAAGAAAGAAATAGGCTTGCTGATGAATACAGAAAAAGGGCAAACAAGCCAACCACCAAGAGGGGACACAGACCCCCCTCAAAGGCTTGGTCACACGCACCCACTGCAGCAAAGTGGCAGCCCCTTCAGGACGCAGCTGTGACAGTGGCTTGCACTGCTGCCCTCCTCTCGGTCCCTGCACTCATGCTCAAAGGGCTCCAGGAAACTAACAAGGAAGTGCAAGAAAGGCAGGAGCATGATGTAAAAATTAAATGTGTCTCACTAACACTCAAATGCCATATACACATTCCCGGCTTTACCCTCATTCCGCCCCCTCCACTGTATTCCCTTCCGTGAGTCTGTCTACAATTTAGAAGGATAGAAGGACCCCTGGTATTTGAGAAACAATCACACATTCCCAGGCCTCTCTGATACCTTCCAGGGAAACTCTCATCTCACTGTGCCCAGGTGACCCACGGGGACAGCGCAGGGAGAGGGGGAGCAGGGAAGCCACGAGGCCTGGGGAACAGCTCCGCACTCGCTCAGAGCTCCCGCAACAATCTACTTCCAAACCAGGGCTGGTTAACACACAGAGCTTCCCTGCAGGATGCATTTCTGGGATCAAAAGGCAAAAGGGTGGGGAAGGGAAGGGCCATGGTGTTTACAAAGGAAGGAAATAAAGAGAAGCCACTGGCAGGCAGAGCTGCTATTAATTTCCCTGTTCCATATGATGACCTGGGCTGAAAGTGGCCCTCTGTTAACTCAGCTATCACTGCCCTGCCAGGTAAGGCCCTCCTGCCTCTGAACCACCTCCAGAGAAGCACCATGAGTCACACTAGGGTGCTGCCACTCAGCCCGGCTTCCTGAAGGGAGATGGGGAGGACCAGCCACTGGGGACATCAGATGCAGGATCCGGGTACCACTGGGGTTCCTCTGTCCCAGGTTTCTGTAGTATCTGGCACTGCAACTCCAACTCTCTAACGGGAGATAAATTGAGAAGGCCCAAACTCACGATTTAGAGCTGAGAAATTTCTATGTGAATACTACACATTTCACGTGGATGTAAGAACTGTGAGTTCTGGTTCACAGTGCCATCTCCCTGCTACCACGTAAATTCGCAAATCCCCACTGGATATCCCCTAAGGCACCAGAGAACCTAACCGGGTTCTCACGGCTCATGATTTCTCACCAATCACGTCTCATTTCTACATCTGCCCAGCTACTGTTTCCAACGGCGGTCTCCGGTGCCCATCCCACAGAACCTGCATTTCACTTTCATGGTTCTATTCCACTGCCCACACGGCATGCCAGTCTCGTGCCCCACAATGATCATACTGACTCAGGTGACAAGCTGTGCTGGCGGGGACTACCAACATTCTCCAGGGAGAATGCAGCATGAGGGTTACAGGCCACCAGACACTTAGTGAACACATCACCAAGCTCCTGAAGCCCCTTCAGTACAGCTCAGTCACATGATGAGCTGATGCGTCCCTCGTCACCAGGGCTGAGGCCTTGGCTGGATAGGGCCACTCTGGCTGCACCTGCTGCTGGAGACTTCCAGCTGCCCACCAAACGCCATTCCAGCCACCCCAGCCACGGCCACCTGTTCCCCCGCTCGCCTGTGTCACTCCTGACCTCCCTTCTCCCTCTGCTCCTATCTCAGGCACCTGTGAGAATACTCTAAGAGGTTTTGCAATCCAATTTACAGTTCACTTTCCCCTCAACAGACCCTCAACTAAACATCGTCTTTCAAATCATACCTTCCACCTAGACATCAAGGCAAAGGTTAAGAAAATAAAATGCAAGTGGTTTTCCAATTAGATTTTTCAGAAGACCTCCCTCAAGTACAGACAGAGGAGAGGGTAAATTTGCCTTCTGTTGTGAGTTTGGATACTGCTACCAAAATTCCATCTCAGCCTCTTGGGCCCTGCCTTTGATGTGTTATGTTATAAAAGAATGGTTAGAAAGCAACATTTTTGCCTGAATGTGATTTAAATAAAACCCAACTCACCACTCCTCAGCATCTCCTGACAGTAAAGTCACCCTCAAGCACAGGAGGCGGTGGAGACCGACCGTGGGAGATACTGACGGCACCCAGGGCCAGCTCACGGCCCTCTCAGCATCTTAGCAGCCTAAATGACACCACACTACGAGGCAGCCAACCCTGGCTCCACTCGAGAGTGGAGCCTTCCCAAGGGACTTGCTCAGCTGTGACATGGAGGAAACGCAATCAGGGCTTCCGATCCCTCTGATGAGCTTTCTCTTAGAAAGCGCACGTCATCACCTGCGCTATTCTGTACTACTCAGGATAAGCAGTTTTCCAGGAGATCCTGCCAAGGTTTTAGTGAAAATTTCCAAAAACGTTAATTTAAATGTAGAGAAAACACCAAGAAAATGCCCAGGAATACTTTCAACCAGGATTTGAAACAAAAACTCACTGTTCCAGACTCTTCTTGGATAGCGTTTTCCTATTTAATGTAAAAGGCTCTACACTCCAACTCTCAGGCTTGACATACTCAGAATTCTCTCTCCCAAGGTCACGAGGAGACATACTAGAAAAAAGTCAACCTACAACAAATGTGACAATAGCAAACCCAAGAGCTAGGGTACCCTTGGCTAGGGTACCCTTGGGTGAGCCACCTACCACACAGCTTCAGCGAGTTTCAAACCAAATCAACAGTCTCCTCTTCAACTCTTTCTCAAATCCCCAGGAGTTACACAGATCACGAAACCAATCAGCACTGCCTGGTCAATGCTTTCCCAGGCCACTACTTGAATGAGCAGAGGCTTCCGGCCCTCGTGAGCTCAGATTCTAGAGCACAGGCCTGAACCCTGGATGGCTCAGGAGGAGAGGTGGGAAGGCCTGAGAGACAGCACCCATCACGGCCCTGGCAGTTCCTTTACCTGTTTCCACTGGGGTGTGGGGGCAGGGCGACCCTGCCCAGGCAGGCAGCAGGACGGCTGGCTGGCCCCACGCTCTTGTGTCGGCTGGGACACACAGGATGTGGGTGGGGACAGGACATGGAGACAAAACAAAATAGAAATACATTAAGGTGGGAGAAGAACAGAAGAACTCACAGGGGACAGCCACACATCTGTGAGCTGTGGGGAAGAGGGAGGATTCATTCTTAGAAAGTTACACTTCTAAAGTGAAGAGCCCCCCACTCCCAAACCAAAAGGAAATCCAAAAGAAAAGAAAAAGGAAAACAGAAGCTGTGACACCCATTATCTCTTTCCCAAGCTACATGTTCTGAGTCTAAACCACTAATTCTGATTTGAAAAACTAATAATCCCATCCAAAATGAGGAAAGAAACCTTCTCTTAGAGGCAATCTTCCTTTAACAGGTAGCTTTCCAGCCTTCCCGAGGCAGGGGAACCTGGGGCTGCCAGAGCCTCCAGATAACCTCAACTGTTTGTCAGTGAATATCATCACCTTTTCTGTGAGCCACAGCATGAGAAGACTGGTGTGCAAAGACTGGGAGGTAGTTCATTACGGCCAGACTCCTAGCAAAGCTGGTCCCTCCCTCTGGTCCCTAGGAAGAAAGGCTGATAGGCATGGAGAAGATGAAGAGAGAGAAGGGAAATTCAGAGAAGGGGCCCCTGCCTCTCTCAGTTATCAGGGAGATTTATAAGACACTTTCAGTGTCAATCTCCAAAATCCCAGCCCCACCTCTTGTAAGAAGTCAGAGTGACTTTTAGACAAGCAAGGGGAGAGACACACCCTAACAAAGACACCCCAAGCCACAAGCTGTTGCCATGCACTCTCATGCATGGCATGTGGGAGTGCCACTTAGCACTCAAATGCTCATATTCCTAGGAGAATGTCCTGGGAAACAGCTGCAACACACAAAAGAAGTTTTATCACAGAATGTTTATCTCTGTATCTTATCATGAAAGATGAGAAACAACCTGAACACCCAACACTGGAGCAAGAGCTAAGAGAAGCCTGATGGCCCCACATTCTAGAAGGCACTTGTAGAATTAGGAACATCAGAATGCCTCAGGTTAAACGGAAAAAGGAGAATAAAAATATAGTTAAGAATGACATCACCTACCAAAACAAGAATACACTGAAAAAAAGACCAGAAAGAAGGGCAGGAAAATATTAATAGAATTACAGGTAGCTCAATTACCTTTACTGTACTTTTCAGCATTTTCCTCAGTAAGCATGTACGTCTCTAGAATTTAAACATGTCTGCAAACATGTACAGATGCACAGGTATATAAATATAGATTTTTTTTTTGATGCCTCTGCTGATTCTTACCAGTGGACATCTCAGGCCTCAACGCTGAGGACAGAGCAACCCTCAGAGCCTGAGGCAAGCCACACATCAGTCTTGAGCCCATGAACCCTGGGATCTGTGACACAGCCAGTCTCAATGGACAGAAAAAGATCCCCTTCTTGTGTGACCTGACACATCTGTGTGGCGAGGCGCGGGTCACGTTTACCTGTCTCCGGATGCTGACGGACTGGGCGGGCGCATTCTCCTCAAATTTGGCCAGCAGCTGGGTTGCCATGTACTTCACTTTGTTCTGGTTCCCAAGGGCAGCGTCCATCCTCCTGTCCGTCAGAGTGCTCACCAGGCTTGGTCTTTCTCCTCTGTGGCCCCGGGGAACTTCCTCCTGGTCAACACCAACCCCAAAGACGACTGCGCTGTGACAGGACGCTCCCCCCATACCCCTCCCTCACAGAAGTGCGCTCAGGACCTGGCAAGGGGACTGGTGGTCTGGCTTTAGGTTAAGCTTGGCAGCTCTCAAGGCTCTTGTGTCCACAAGGAGACAGCAAGCCTGGAACTAGGGCTGTCTAAAGAGTACTGGGTCCTGTGATGGCACTGCCACATCCCGGGAAAGCCACCGCCCTCAGACACATGTGAAACAAAGACACAAGGAGGCCCCAGCACACGTGTATGCATCCCTAGGTGCGCTCTGGAAAACTAAACAAAGGCAAACATCCACAGAAAAAACCCAAAGAGGCCAGCCACGGTGGCTCACACCTGTAACCCCACGACTTTGGGAGGCCAAGGCGCGTAAATCGCTTGAGGCCAGGAGTTCAAGACCAGCCTGGACAACCTGGTGAAACCCCATTTCTATTAAAAAATTAGAACAATTTGGCTGGGTGTGGTGGCTCACGCCTGTAATCCTAGCACTTTGGGAGACCAAGGTGGGTGGATCATTTGAGGTCAGAAGTTTGAAACCAGCCTGGCCAACATGGTGAAACCGCATCTCTACTAAAAATACAAAAATTAGTGGACATGGTGGTGCGCACCTGTAATCCCAGCTACTTGGGAGGCTGAGGCACGAGAATCGCTTAAACCTTGTAGGCAGAAGTTGCAGTGAGCCAAGATTGCACCACTGCACTCCAGCCTGGGCAACAGAGCCAGATTCTGTCTTAAAAAAAAAATTACAAAAATTAGCTGGGTGTGGTGGCACATGCCTGTAACCCCAGCTACTCAGGAGGCTGAGGCAGGAGAATCACTTGAACCCAAACCCAGGAAGCGGAGGTTGCAATGAGCCCAGATTGCACCACTGCACTCCAGCCTGGGCAACAGAGCAAGACTCTGTCTCAAAAAAAATAAAAAGGAAGAAAAAAGAAAAGAAAAAGCCCAATAGAAATTCTCATAAAGGATGAACATGAAAACACCTAGCAATACCAATGTGAAAATGAAGGATTTAAACCAAAAAGGGCTATTCCACATGACCACTGCAGCAAATCCCAAATGAATCTCACCTCCTCTGACTGACTGGTCTTCCTCCTCTTACCAGCACCATCCAAGTCCTTTTCCTTTTTATCCTGTGCAGAGGGAGGAGGGAAACTGCATTATTCTAACCACGCATACCTTGCCATTAGCCTTGCAGCCCATCAAGAGACTCGTCCATACCTTGGGAGAACGCTTCCGAGAGATGGTCTGGCCCAGCTTGCTTAGGAAGGAGATGGGGGATCTGGTGCTGGCTATCAGGACTGCCTTCTCCTCGGCATTCAAGTCCAAAGTGTCTGGAGACAGAAATCAGCAATGTTTTTTTTTTTTTTTTGAGACAGAGTTTCACTCTTGTTACCCAGGCTGGAGTGCAATGGCGCAATCTCGGCTCACCGCAACCTCTGTCTCCTGGGTTCAGGCAATTCTCCTGCCTCAGCCTCCTCAGTAGCTGGGATTACAGGCACGCGTCACCATGCCCAGCTAATGTTTTGTATTTTTAGTAGAGACAGGGTTTCACCATGTTGACCAGGATGGTCTCAATCTCTTGACCTTGTGATCCACCCGCCTCGGCCTCCCAAAGTGCTGGGATTACAGGCTTGAGCCACCGCACCTGGCCAAAATCAGCAATGTTTTAAGCACAGCCCTTGAGGGCGCCGCAAAATCCCGACCAAAACTACTCTCCCTTGTGGATGGTCGGCAGAACCTCCGAAGGCCCCAAAGGTTCACCAGCTATGACAAGCATGTGGTCTCAGGAGGAGACTCCACGGAGGAAATGCATACTTGGGTATGGACGTTGAGCCTTCTTTTTTTCATTCATATAAACAAAGATGACTCTTCTTCCCAATCTACTTCAGTTACCAAAACCTGCACTTTTGTTTTTCAAAAGTTGGAAGCTGGCTGTGATTGGGAAGTTACAGCAGGTGCTGAAGGCTCGTTTTTGTGAAAAAAATTTCAGGACAGAGAGAGAGAGAAGGACAGAGAAAGGCAGAGAGGAGAAGAACTCGGAGTTCCCGGTTTTAGTGTATGCAGATGCCACGCTCTGAGCTGCACACGGACAGGGGTGGCACTGAATGGGTGTATCAGTGTTAGAGTTGTGGCTTTCTGTTGTAAGAATGGCACAGCTAACCAGGAAAAGCCACAGATGCCTACAAAAATACATGGGCTGGGAATTACTGGGAGGGTGGTACCACAAACTTTTTGGATTTCAATGTTTCATTAGTAACAACAGTAATTTTTAAAGCAGTCATCAATTAATAGTAAATCACTAACGTTTATTAAGTACTTCCACTGGCCAAATGGCCTTCTTGGCACATCACAATGTAATTATACATATTATCCCCATTTTATACCCATTAACCCATTTTACAAGATAGGTTGATGGAAAGTGAGAAAGGAAAATTTAATAACTTGCCTAAGGCTAAGTGGAAGCCTGGGAAACTGTCAATCCAGGTCAGACCCCACAGCCAACACTCTAGCCTTATGCTACACTTATTCCAAGGAACAGTTAATGACAACAGGAATCTTTTTTATAGCACTATGAGAGCCTGAGGCAGCAAGCTGAGGGCCAAGCAAAGATTTTTGGGAAGCGCTAAGAGGTAGGAGTAGAAAGGGAAGCCAGAGAAGGCAGTGACAGGAGAAAGAAGGGGGACAAGCTGAGAGTGGCTCAGGATCACAGACACTGAGGAGATGAGAGAATTCCAAGAAAAGGGACCTCACTCCCCAGCACCCAACAATGCAGAAAAGCAAGTGGTGAGAGACGGGAACTGAGAAAAGGGTATGAGGTGAGCATCCTCCTGCCTGGGAACAGCTGCAGTGGCGCGGTGTGAAGACAAGCCAGGTTACAATCTGTTACGAAGTTTGGGCCATGCAGAAGGAGAGGCCACAGTGCACACTGCTGCTTCACAAAGGCCGGCTCTGAGAGCACGTGCACTAGAAGCTGGCAGAGTCATGGAAAAAGTCATGGTGCAGGAACGATTTCTGCATATTTATAAATTCACTGAGAAAGATCTGGGGAAGAATGAAGGGTTGAGAACATGCTACCAGAGAAGGGAAACATAATGAAGCAGAGTTCCAGAGATTTCCCCGACAGCTCACCGGTAAAAACACAGAGTGACTTTGTGTGTGTTGGTGGTACTGCTGCGGGGCGGGGAGGGAGGGAGGGAGGGGAGGAGCGAGCAGCCGGGCCATAGCATAGCGGCAGGGGCGGCACAGCAGCTCCTCCCAGGCCTTACCGCTAGAGGGGAGGGAGTCCTTAAACATCTCGTAGAACTGAGTCAGGTACATCACCATGGACAGCTTATCGGGCTCCCCGACGGAGGCCATTTCTTTGCCTGTCATGATGGGAGAAATGCCCAATTCCTTCTCGGCGATGTCGAAGGCCAGTTGGTTATTCTTCTCCACATTTTGCTCATCCAAAGAATCAAAATCTCTGAGAAACAGCACAAGGAAAATGTATGAAGATAGGCCGTACACAGAAAGCACAGTATCATGGAGTCATCATCCTTTCTCTGTTTTTAGCTAAAAACCAGGGTGCTGTGCACCAGTGACACCTGAGAGCAAACCTGTTTTATCTCACCTCTTGTTCTCTTTACTAAGAAAAAGCAAAGCAGCCTCAGGGAGTGATTAAAGGTCTGCCTACCAAAGGAAAAAAAAAAAGGAGAAAGTCGAAAAACTACTCTCATTTTTCTGGTAACACAAATTTATTACTATAATGTAAGCTTGAGAATAGGGACTGGCTGGGCACAGTGGTTCACACCTGTGATCCCAACACTTTGGAAGGCTGAGGCAGGAGAACTGCTTGAGCCCAAGAGCTCAATTTAAAAAACTTAATTCAAATTAAAAATGAGCCAGGCATGGCAGCACGTGCCTATAGTCCTAGCTACCTGGGAGGCTGAGGCAGGAGGATCACTTGAGCCTACAAGCTCAAAGTTGCAATGAGCTATGACTGTGCCACTCTGCCCTCCATCCTGGGAAATAGGGCGAGTCCTTGTCTCTAAAAATAAAAATAGAAAGTAACAGGAACTATCTTTAATATATCTTGATCCTTGTGTATGGCTCATACATATTAAACTAATGTCAAAACATGATAAATCTATTTGAATCAGACTGCTCCTACAGGCCTGGGACTATCACCCACCATGACTCTTAGATCCCACAAGCTGTTAATGTCCTAAATCAGCTCGGGTAAATCTTAGTCTTCTCCTGGAGGGGAAATTCCAAAATCCTCCTCAAATTTTTTTTCCATTACTAAGTTTCCTATTTAGATTTATGACCATTTTCTACTGGATTTAAGCCTCTTGCTATTCAGAGTGAAGACTGATCGCCTTCTTTACATGACTTCAGATTAACCCAGCAGCCCTTGTTCTGTGTTAACCTAGGACCCCACAGCATTTTTCCATTTTCTCTAACTCCTCCTCACTGTGGGTGCAGCCTCAGATACCACGCCCTCGCTGCTGTTGAATAGTGCCGTGCTGTTCTGTGCTGCTTGGCCTTCCTAGAAGATGGTCCCTAACCTTCTCCAAGCACCCCTCCACCCCCACGCTAAGCTCCGCCAACCGCTTCTGCCTGTGCCCTCTGTTTTGCCTTCCCTTTGGAACTGAGCTGACTCACCTGCCCATCCTCTGCCACTGATTACAATCTTTCCCAAGCTGCTTTTCCTTGCCTTACCCCCTTTCTTTGTGGAAGTAAGTAAGCCCTATTTTTACTTACTTGTTATCAACTTCTGGGTGAGCTAAGCGACAGGAGCCAGGAGTCACTTACCTCCATCCAAGCACATCAGAAATCCCCATTTGTAATCCACACTGTGCAGGGCTGTTTTTACCAGCTCTCGCCTCGTCAGTTTATAACCATCATATAAAGAGCAACTATATCTTGTAGGATTCCTTAAGCAATCATTAAACAAAACAAACAGAAACCCGGCTCCTAAGTGGACCTAATGATGAAAAGGACAGGAAGCCAAAATAAAGCAACACGCTCTGCTCCTGCATCCTTTTGTTTGGCTTCTGTGGAACAAATGCTGACGGGGGAAGTTGGATGTGCTGGCCCCGCAGCTGACCTGGGGTCACCCTAGAGCGCTGATTCTGTGCGCAGGTGTGTGGAGAACAGCCAAAGGAGCTGTCACTGGGATAGGTGGGCAGGACAACAGAGGATGTCTGTAAAAAGTGCATTCTTTAGCACACAGAACACACCGATGAACCATCATAAATCGGTTCAGTCTCATGATGTTTTGTTTTGTTAATAGTGACACATTTGCCTTGAGCTGGCCAAATGTTCTGGTCAGGTTTCCCTTGTGACCCATAGGATTTGAGAGAGAGCTGGCCAAAATGAAGAGTTCAACCTGGGGCCAATAAACAGTTTTTCTTTGTGTGAAGCTAACAGGCCCAGGTGGGTGTCAAAACCAGTTTTTAACTTACGAGTGTTGTAATTTTTAAATCTTAGCCACAGGAGTGCAAGAGGCTTATTGGAAAATAAAAAAATAAAAATCACTTCTGGGTTGAGCTACATAATGGATGATATACAGAGTTTCAGATATAGCAAAATCGGGCTAGGCATGGTGGCTCACACTTGTAATCCTGGCACTTTGGGAGGCCAAGGCCGGTGGGTCACTTGAGGTTAGGAATTCAAGACAAGTCTGGCCAACAGAGTGAAACCCCGTCTCTACTAAAACAAAATACAAAAATTAGCTGGGCCTGATGGCGAGCCCTGTAATCCCAGCTACTTGGGAGGCTGAGGCAAGAGAATCTCTTGAACCCAGGCAGCAGAAGTTGCAGTGAGCCAAGGTCATGCCAGTGTACTCCAGCTTTGGCAACAGATGGAGACTCTGTCTCACAAACAAACAAAAAACCAAATACAGCGAAATCAAAATCACTGCCTTCTGCAGAAAGTACCTTACTATGTACCTCATTCTAGGAAAAAGGACAAAATGTTACTTGACAGCAGAGTGGTCTGAGATCCTTGGGAATATAAGATAAAACAGAAAGTTTGATCACGACTTACATCAGGTCAGGGCGGTATCTATGGATAATTGCACAAAGGGCCAAGCCACTTTTCCAAGACATGGTGAGATCTGTCACGTTTACCCCTGCATAGCCATCTGTCTGCCTCTGGCACCAACCCAGCAGTTTGCTTGAACGAGCTACAGACTCTAAAACAACAAAACACATTATTATTGGAGGTGTGGTCACTGATAACGCTGACACAGAATCCTCTTTGCAGGACACACGTCCACTCTGAAAAATTACTGAGGGTAAGGACAAAACAGTCAACACTAGTTTCCATTCAAAGAAAACAGTGAGGATGCAAGGTTATGCAAATGATATCACAATAGTGAATTCTAATAGAAAAGGCACCAGCAGTTTATTCAGAGTCTAAGGTCAACATTCACACCCCAGCACCCTGAGGGACCATAGCCCGACAGCCACAGCCCACTGTCCCCTGGTACTGAGGTGAAGGAACGCCACCTACTGTGGCCAGCCTGGCTCACAGCAGCTCTGAGTTCCCGGACAGTCGCGAGCACCTGGCTGAGGAAGGCATCCTCCTCCAAAGTAACACTTGGAAGAGGAGAGGAGAGAAGGCTCCATCCTATAGGGTGGCAGTTTCAACCCAAGGCACTGCACAACTTGCCAAGAGGAGACGCCCTGCAGGACTCTGCTGACAATGCTGGGGCCCCAGACCAGACAGTCCCCGAACGGAGCTTGGCACCTTGTGTTACGAATTCTCAACTCTAAAAACTGCACAGGCAAACACATGTGCTAGGATGCTTTACGCTTCACTGAAATGTTTCTATTTTGAGACGGAGTTTTGCTCTTATTGCCCAGGCTGGAGTGCAATAGCGCAATCTTGGCTCACTGCAACCTCCACCTCCCGGTTCAAGCGATTCTCCTGCCTCAGCCTCCAGAGTAGTGGGGATAACAGGCATGCACCACCATGCTTGGCTAATTTTCAGTAGAGACAGGGGTTTCACCATGTTGGTCAGGGTGGTTTCAAACTCTTGACCTCAGGTGATCCGCCCGCTTGGCCTCCCAAAGTGCTGGGATTACAGGCGTGAGGATCTGTGAGCTATTTATGTCCAAGAAAGTCTATTCCCTTACTGAGGGAAACTGAAGTTTGTACTAAGTCATTTAGTAATTTGTGAACATGAGATAAAAACAGGATTATCGCGAAAATCCTGTTTCATTTGGGTTTTTCACCATGAAAATGTATTCTCCATAACACACAGAACCACTTTCTGGTGCCATCTCTTGGCTCAGAAAAGAGCTTTTACACAGATCTGTCTCCCAGGTCTGTATATCCAACCACGCAATATGTATGGGCAACTTCAATATGCCAGGCGCTCAAATAAAAACAGTGATAAAGATACACTCTCTGATTTCAGAGAGAATGCGCTCCACTGGAGAAAAAGGCAACTGTTTCCAACTGCCTGCTGGTCCTCACATCCACCCTGGCATCCCAACGGCACACCGAGGTCACGACGTCCAAACGACTCAAACCTCTCAGCCCTCCCTCTGCCTTGCCTACACTGATGCAGCACCATCTACAACACCGACCTCCTGCCCCATGAGGCGATCAACTGCCCCTGCCCATCGAGTCTACCTCCTCACCATTCTCTCTCGCATAACCGACAACGGTAATGACCGTCCACTGTGGGCCCGGCACTCATGATCACAATGTGAGGGACACACTGCTGCCTTCATTTCACAGACAAGGAAGTTCAGAGCTGTTCAATCACCTCTTCAAGGCTGCACCACTCACTAACGGCAAAGCTTGGCCTGGAACCCAGCTGCACCTTACCCAAAGTCTGAGGTCTTCTCCGCTACCTCCTCCCTTCTTCACCCCCAGCATCAGGGCCAGATCTGGGCCTTCGCCACCTTCGGCCTGACGATGGCGATGTCTTTCCACCTGGTCTCCCTGCCTCTGGCACTTCCCTCCTCCATCCCCTCTCCTGTGTGGCTGACCAGGTGTGCTCACGTCATTCTCTTTCAGAAAAGTCTTCAGGGCCTTTAATACATACAAAATCTGGAGTGACCTTCACCTGTCACTGAATCCGGGCAGTGCTGCAGAACCCAGCTGAAATGCCACCACCTCTTCCATAAAGTCTTCTATCAAAACAGCTCTCACACTCTCTCCGTCTCTCCCCTTTGCCCAGCATCTGCATCTGGTTTCTATGCTCTCATAACATCTCAGGCCAAGGTAATTCTCTGTGGTGGGGACCTGTCTTATGCATTGCAGGATGTTTAGCAACGTCCCTGGCTAGGGGTCGGTAGTACCCACTCCCAATCATGATAATCAAAAATGTTCCCAGACACTAACAAGAAACCCCTGGAGGGCAAAATCACCCCTGGTTGAGAGCCTCTGCCTGAGACCACACTCTACGGATCGGTGAATGAGTACAGGCCTCTCTGAAGGGTCTGCTGCATTTTAAAAAGCCACTGCCAGAACTCACCATTGCGAGTCAACTTGGGGGTAGTTCCGGAATTCACCAGGCTCTCCATTTCCAGGTGAATATCTTTTGTTTCGCCAGTATCATACAAATGGCGTACCTGGCAGAAATTTACAAAGTCAAACAGAAAGAAAACCAAATATCAAGTAACAAATTCCTACCTAGGAGCAGAATGGCTGAAAGGACAGACTGGGATACAAGCTTGGGCAAAGTTCAGACTGAAGTTATGATGATGACCTTTAAATCCTTTATAAAATAAGGTGGGGTTAGAGAAATACACATACATATTAACTGTGGGATCTTGTGCTAAAAATTAGCTACACAGGGCTGGGTGCAGTGGCTCATGCCTATAATCCCCATACTTTGGGAGGCTGAGGCCAGTGGATTGCTTAAGGCCAGGAGTTCAAGATCAGTGTGGGAAACATAGGGAGACCTCGTCTCTACAAAATATTTAAAAACCAGCTGGGCATGGCAGTGCACGCCTCTAGTCCCCGCTGCATGGGAGGCTGAGGTGGAAGAATCACTTGAGCTCAGGAAGTCAAGGCTGCAGTGAGCCGAGATTGTGCCACCGCACCCCAGAGAGCCTGGGCAACAAAGTAAGACCTTATCTCAAAAAAGAAAAAAAAATTAGTTACTTGGCCATGGAGGTCCCTCTAAGAGTCTCAGCTGAACTATTAATGCTGCCTCTTAACAGAAGGCCCAAAGATATAAACTTCAAGTAGAAGGTGACTAGAAAATTACACTGAAGGCTGGGCGCGGTGGCTCATGCCTGTAATCCCAGCACTCTGGGAAGCCAACGTGGGCAGATCACAAGGTTAGGAGTTCAAGACCAGCCTGGACAATATAGTGAAATCCTGTCTCTAGTAAAAATACAAAAAATTAGCCGGGCATGGTGGCACATGCCTGTAATCCCAGCTACTCGGGAGGTTGAGACAGAGGTTGCAGTGAGCTGAGATCACACCACTGCACTGCAGCCAGGGCAACAGAGCAAGACTCCATCTCAAAAAAAATACTAGAAGAAGTTCTTTCAAGTGAACATTATCTCTTTTGCCTTCACAATGATCCTATGAGTAGCAGGAATTATTCTTCCTGTTTTTCAGGTAAAGAAATTGAGGTTCAGAGAAAGCAAGTCACAGGTGATCAGAAGCTCCCTCTCCTCACTGCGGGGCAAGTGCTCTTCCCTACAGTAAGAATCTGAATTAGGAAACATGGCATAAAACCCTGGGCCCACCATTTCTATCACGTTTGCTTTTCTGTAAGTCTTTCAACAACTCTATGCCCTAGCTCTCAATCTGTTGATGGAAAATAATATCTACTTCTACCAATTCAGAGAGACATCTATCCAAATTACTAAAAAAGTATTCTTGTATGTGTGGTATTGATAGCTGCATGCATTTCAACAGATCAGAGTTCTGATCAGTTCTGCAGATGGGCCCAGATGTAAAGGCTGACAAGAAGGGTCTCACCTGGCTTGGCCGGAGGAAGTTGATGTTGATATTGGGATACCGAGTGACTGGGTCGATACTATATTGGCTGAAGTTCTTACTCACATTTTCAGGGGTAGTCTGAGGCAGCAACCTATAAATACTCTCCCTGCAGTAACACAACAATACACTCAGAGCTGTGACCAGCACCGTGAAAATCTCCCTCTCTTTTCCTGGTGGTTCTGACAGCCCAGTAGTCACCTGACATGCCCGACAAATCCTCATCCTTGACCAGTCTTCTCGAGCCCCACATCAGCCCCCACTTCCCAGACCCACTCCCAGTGATTCCACGAGTACCGACGGGGTAGGAGCCCAGGAGAGCCAGCAGGCCCGACACCATGAGCGTTCACGGACACCGCCTCCAACGCAAAAGGCCACACATTCACTCTTTTATTTTTCCAAGCATACTGATATTTACTTCAATTAAAAAATCAAGACAGAAATGAACTGTCACCATATTTAGCCAGAATGCCTTAATAACAGACAGAATAAAATGATATCAACTCCCAATTTCATCCAGGCAATCCTGTCTCTCTGATTCTTCTGGTCAAGGTATTAGTTCTTTATCAGAAAGCAAATCCTAGGGTTTTTATTACATTTGCAAAAATCTGCTTCGAAATATCCCATTTAGGGGTTTGAGAAACAATTTATAAGCAGTTTGGCATTTTCTTCTGACTTCAAAGCTACTTTTAAATTCTTCTCTCTCAATAAGAAATTTAACTTCAAAGGAGTAAGAAAAGACTTACTCCAGGGGACCCATCTTTAGGTTTCTACGATTTTATGAAATCCATCTTGCCTTTTCTCTTTTCAACATGAAAACATCTTTAATTAAGAAAGCAGAGAGGAGAAGGAAGAATGTGCACTCTGCCTAAAGCGTAAACCCTCCTTCCTCAGTTTTCTCCTGAAAGGAACCCTGGGTTGCTTCCCATTACCTCTCTGCCAGCACTTCCAAAGGGCTTCTTCCTAGAGACCAACTTCGGACCATCCAGGCAGAGTCCATAGCAGCTAGAAAGCCCCGGGCTATTCCTGTTCCCATGGGCCAGAAAGGCTATAAATAAGACATAAAACAAAGAATTAAAAAAGAAAACACATTTCAAAACAGGAAAAATAAACTAAGGAACAAAGAGTTTGCTGTCAACAGTAGTATCTGGCAACTGTTCCAATAACAAACTGCTCTGCTTCCCAGACTGGTAGGGAGCCAGTCAAAAAAGCTGCAGAATTCCCATTCATACTTCATAGGCCTGGGCTCCCAGAAGCCTGTAGCCCTCCCACCTTCCTGGTGTGACTCCTGCAGGGAGTTCACCTGTGCTGTACAATGCTGCAGTCGCTCATTCCAAGACCCACGATGCCCAGGTTCACTCCTAATTATTCCTGCCCCCCACCACAGAAGGCTGCCATGCTTCACACTCACCTCTAGGAGGCTGTCCCCAACCAGAGCCACTAGTAACTGGTGTCCGTTCTGCTCCCGGACCAAGGCAGCATTCTCGGAGGCATACATACAAGTGAAGTCAAACATGGCCACGTCGGGCTGCCCGTAGTGATTGATGGCAAAATCCAGAGAGGGCAGCTGCTGCTGGGTGGAGAAGTCTGCCGCCTCCCTGGCATAGCTGAGCAGAGCCTCCTGGTCCACGTTCTCCCGGGAAAGCAGGAGCTCTGTGTCAGCGTAGTCCTGTCTCCAGAGAAAGACGGTAAGGAGGGAGACACCCTGGCACTCAGCCAGACCATGCTTCTGGGGTCACAGCTTCTCCTTCTCCCTAGTGACTCTACATTCTACAACCAAAGCTTTTATACCATTAAAAGGCAGGGGGTGGTGGGGTGCAGCCAGGCACAACGGCTCACACCTGTCACCCCAGCACTTTGGGAGGCTGAGGCAGGTAGATCACTTGAGGACAGGAGTTTGAGAACAGCCTGGCCAACATGGTAAAACCCCATCTTTACTAAAAACATAAAAATTAGCCAGGTATGGTGGCATGTGCCTGTAATCCCAGCTACTCAGGAAGCTGAGGCAAGAGAATTGCTTGAGGCGAGCAGGCGGAGACTGTGCCACTGGACTCCAGCCTAGGTGACAAAGTGAGACTTTGTCTCAAAAAAAAAGAGGAACCCCTCTTTTTTTGGGGGGGTGGATTATTCCCAAATAACATAGGCCTTGCTATCTAAACACACAGCCGTGGCTTTTCCATTTGCTTGGAGCAGTAACTACTCCTTTGATCTTATCCAATCTGCCTCAGGGTTGTTGAATGTCACATAAGTTACCTGACAGTACTTTGTGAGCTGAAAGGGCATTTTATAGGTTTTTTTTAAATTTTTATCAGCAATCATTATCTTCTGGGTAGTAAATGGCTTTTGTCAAATGGGACCACATGAAACACTCAGCCTTGCATAACACCTGAAGGAAGAACCCAAAAATGCTTGAGTGCCAAATAGACAGGGAGGTGGGAGCAATAGTAGTCCAGGAGGCTGGGAAGGAATACATTGAAAATGGAACAGGGGTTTTCAAAATAGTACATAAGACTCTGAAAGCCTCCACAGAAACCCACAAACAAAGAAGAACAAAGGACCGAAAAGCTCCTTTTCTGTTTTGGAGGTTCCCGGCACAGAGTCAAGCCTTGACTCTCTGAAAGTGGGGCCTATGGTTTCTAAGTGGCCCTGATGGTCCTTTCAGCTGGCACTACAAGATGGTAAAGCCAAACACAAACACTCAGGTTGGTCCTAGAAATACTGTTTGTTCAACACTGAGAAAGCAGCCACATGGGTCTAGTGTTTAACAGCACACACTGGAGGTATGGCCCCTGCCCTCTAGGAAAAGTAAACCAGGTCTTGCATTCTAGACTGCTCCTATCTAATGCTGACTGATAACCACAGCTCGGACTAGATGGCAGATTCAGGTCTTCACCTAGTCCCATGGCATGTGAACTGCTTCAATGGCTATTTCTTACTGCCAGCAATGTGATGCTGACGTAGTTCCAGATAACCAGCAAAGCAGTTTTAGAAAGCATCTAACCAAATACGTCTTGCTTATGCTTTTGGGAGAGCAGACTGTATGAACGGCTTTGTTCTGTTTCTCCCTGAAGGCACGCAGGATGGCTGTGTGGAGAAACACATGGGAGATTCCCGGGTACAAAGTGGGGGGCTCTGTGCTGCAGGCACATGCTCGGCAGCTCACTCCTCTCTCCACTGTCGGATAAGGTAGTGTTGTAGCTCAGACTAAAGTGACTGCATTCGTATCACCCTGCAAGGACAAAGGACTCCCTGAGATTCAACTGTGAGTCTCTTGTGGGAACTGCACAGGCCTGAATCAGCACAACTAGTGCCTCCGCTTCCGTTCCTCTCATCGCATGGGGACAGGGATCCTCATGTTGAGACCAGTGAGACCAAGTAAGACATAAAAAACTCTCCTTCAGTGACCATCCACCCAGTGGTTTTCTGACTTCACATTTCAAACCATTATTTCAGGGCATGCCATGCAGTCACCTAGAAACAGGATGAGCTGGACCTGGCTAGGATGGATGCTCAGACCTGTTCTGTGGTCATAAGGAGGCCTAAGTGTAGCCTGATCCTGTCAGTACTGCCTGGACCTCTGAAAACTGTATCTGCAGTGACACCAGAACCCTCACCAGGCTCCCATAAACACCAATTATTGCTTCTCAGTCATGCTCCCTTTCCTCTACCACTCCCCCTTCCAAAAGATAACTCTCTAACCAACCAATAATCAGTCATATATGGAATTCACAATAACCAGAAACCAAATCACCTAAAACCGAACTGAATATTTATGTTGAAACGCTGTCTGAAACTTGCTTTGCAAGGATCCAACGGTGACGGAGGAGTGCACTGGAATATTACTCACAGAACACTGGCCATGTGTGGAGAACAGTTAAAGCTGGACAGTGGGCACGTGAGGGTTCATCACACTACTCTCCCCCCATTTTTATTTACATTTGAAATTAGCTATAATAAGAGTTGTTGGCGCTAAACTGGAAAACATCAAGGGTTACCAGAAGATGCATCCAGTGCTCATTTTCATTCCCTTGCAGGAAAAACCCATCAGACAATCAGTTCTTTCTCTTGGTGATATTAACCACTTCAACAAGAAAGAGTTTTGAAGGAAATCCGTGGCTTACATGCAGTATCACTCCTTTGTCCAGTAAACTCTGCTTTTTGGCTGTCATAACAAAATAGTGTGTGTCGTCTTTGTAGTAAACGATGTTCTCCAAGTCAATACCTGGGGCCAGAAGACAAACGTGTGCATGTAAGAGTTTGCTGAGATGAAGGTGCATCAGGGCAGCCTGAAAGGGCAGATAAGAGCCATGAGAATCCAGGCAGGGAAAGGTGTCTAAGCCCAGACTCTCACTTCCTGCATCATCAGTTCATGGAAACACAGGGAGCTTTGTTTCTCTGTGTTCACTCAACACCCCAAATGATCCTAAAAACAATGACTGATAGTAAACAGAACTGTAGGGATGGGGGAAAAAAAAAAAAAAAAAAAAAAAAGAAAAAAAAAAAAATTTGTAGAGACAGGAGTCTCCCTGTAAAAAAAAAAAAAAAAAAAAAAAAAAAGAGGCTGACCTCTAAACAGGGTTTGGGTTAAGTATCGGGTTAAGCCTCTCGGGACAGTCATCGAGGAAGCTGCAGGAATCTCCTAAGTTCTTAAGAACAGGATAGACAACTTGATGCCTGGAAGCAGAGTGAACTACTGACTTTCTAATTCAATTATCTAAAAAACAGATGTAATGGAAAGAAATCTAGAAAACAAGAGAATGAAGTTCTAGAAAACAAGAGAATGGCATATTTAGCAAAATATCTAAGTTGAGTGATTCAAAACCTATCATACAACAATCTCACTGCTGTATGACACACGGTTTGCCTTCAAGCCTGAGATGGAACTCAGGAAGAAGCCTACATACTTGAAGGCCTAAAGTCAGCTTCCCAACCAAACCAGGGAGCCACTGGCCAGCGGCTACACCCAACACCACGACTCAGCGTCACAACACAGGGCAGGCACTGAGAGGCAGAACGAACGCTTTAAAACAAATAAAAACAAAACCCAGGCTGGGTGCAGTGGCTCATGCCTGTAATCCCAGCACTTTGGGAGGCTGAGGTGAGTAGAGCCAGGAGTCTGGGAGCAGCCTGGGCAACATGGTGAAACTGTCTCTACAAAAAATACTAAAAATCAGAAGCGCATGGTGGCTTCCACCTATAGTCCCAGCTACTCAGGAGGCTGAGATGAGAGGATCGCTTGAGCCCAGGAGTTCGAGGCTGCAGTGAGCCGAGATCGTGCCACTGAACTCCAGCCTGCAACAGAGTGAGGCCCTGTCTCAAACAATAAACAAAACCCAGAGCAGCCCAGTCACTGTAGGGAGGTTAAGAATACAAGAGGAGGAAACACGTTCTGCAGGAAGCATGACGCCAGGAACAAGGGACAGGAGTGAAGACAGCGGAGGGGCAGACAGTGCAAGAGTGACACCCACGGCCACCCGCCCCACCAAACCCCCAAGAAAAAGTCACCAGGGCTATTTAAACCTTTATCCTAGGGCTCTGGAGACATCAACACAAACCTGTGGCTTCCCTCAGTTCCTGGAAGAATTTCTGGTTGAATATAAAAGCCACACCGCTGATTTCTTCCACTTTGGCCTCTGCTGTTGTATTTCGGTTGATAAAATTTGCTGTGATGGCGATGGCCAGTTTGCCACGGAATTCTTTCCGACGAAACCCTGGAGGGAAAGAAATTTTCAGAGGTGATAATCGTTGGCTAGAGAAGCAAGATCGCTTCAAATCAAAGTGGAGGTGCTGATAAAGACATCAGGGAAAGTCAGGGATGAGAACTGATAATAAAGTTAGGGCAGCTCTTCTGCAGATGAAAATAAGGTATTTACTGACCTAGGAATATGAAATTTCAGGAAAGAAGTCAAATTCTCCATTAACAAACCACTAACAAACAATTTGAAATCTGATTGACCAGAATATTAGTCAGTACTAGGGATTCCTCTTTAAAAAAAGGGGTGTGTTTGCGCGGGTGTGCACGTGCGCGCGTGTGTGTGTGTGTGTGTGTGTGTGTAGCACCTGCTTCTTAATATGTAGATTAAGCCCCACAAATGCCAACCACTCAAAGTATGGCTCGTCTCCTCGTGCCCCAGCAGGAGTGCCCTGCAAGCAGCAGCCCGGGCCAGGTGAGGTGGCTCATGCCTGTGATCTTAACACTTTGAGAGACCAAGGCAAGCAGACTGCTTCAGCCAAGGAGCTCGAGACCAGCCTAGGCAGCATGGAGAAAGCCCAATCTCTACAAAAAATACAAAAATTAGCTGGGTATGGTGGCATGTGCCTGTAGTCCCAGCCACTCAGGAGGCTACGGTGAGAGGATCGCTTGAGCCCAGGGAGATCGAGGCTGCAGTGAGCATCATCATGCCACTGTGCTCCAGCCTGGACGACAGAATGAGACCCTTCTCAAAAATAAAATAAAATAAAAAAATATATAAAATAAAAATAAAATCAGCAGCCCAAGTGCTGGTGGGCTAGAGGAAGACGCGGCCTGCCATTCCATCAGGGTGGGAAGCACACATTCACACTCTCAAAAGAGTAGACGCTGGTCACACACAGTCGCACCCCAGGGGTAGGATAGCATCAGCTTTCCCTCCGCTATGAGCCAGGCAGAGGAGCACAGACCAATACCTTCCAAGGTGTTCCTCCGACCATCCCCACCGATGATCACTTCAAATTCATACTCAGACACAGGATGAGTTTTGGGGTGCACCAGTGCCCGCCAGCCTATCCCTGTGGACCAAAACCAAATAAATGGAGGTCACCACGCAGACCACATTCACAGTCAGGACTGTCTCTAGACACCTAGTCACGTGGACTGCACAAAACCCTGGGTCAAAAAGACTACATGTAGAAACAGTGGGGACAGAGGCCGGGCGTGGAGGCTCATGCCTGTAATCTTAGCACTTTGGGAGGCAGAAGCTGGCGGATTGCTTGATGCCAGGAATTACGAGGGACCAGCCTGGCCAGCATGGTGAAATTCTGTCTCTACTAAAAATACAAAAATTAGCCTGGCATGGTGAAACATGCCTGTAATCCCAGCTACTCTGGAGACCGAGGCAGGAGAATTGCTCAGAGGTCACAGTGAGCCGAGTTTGAGCCACTGCACTCCAGGCTGGGCGGCAGAATGAGACTCTCATCTAAAAAAGAAAAAGCAGTGGGGACGAAGGAACCACAGAAGGAAAGAGGCCTTGCAGAGAGCCTACGAGGCCCTTCCCACCACATGTGAGCCTGCGACCTCTAAGGCTGCAGACCCAGTCCCCAACAGCCCAGCCCGTGAGGGCCTTTGACTTGCTCCCCCAATCTTATCTTCCTCACCCATCAAAACCCTCTCACACCTTCCTCACTCCTCCAGTCTGACTTACGTTCATTCTCCTGGTCCTCAGGAGGCTGGATAAGTCCTTGGAATTCCACATTGACGTGGATTTCAATGCCTAGGATCAAGGCTACTTTCAAAAGTATCAGTTGGAGCTGACGGATACCTGGGAGAATACAAAGATGGTGTTGGTGGGAACACACAGAGAAGGCGGTGCCCATCTGTGTCACAGCTCAGGCTCCCACCCTGCCACCTATGCACTCTTCATTCAGATTCCCAAAGCCCGCTGTGGCAGGAGACGTTTCCAAAGCCACACTCTGTAACTTCTTACTTCCTTTCTTAAAGGCAAATATAACCCAGTGGAAGAGAGGTTCTAGAGCAACACGCAGGCCACTCCCACCTCTTGGGTTCAGTGTTCTAAACAATCAAAAGCCTGGAGACAACATGGGATTGTAGCCAACAGAAGACTCCTTTCCATCTTCCCAATTCAGGGCCGCCATATTGGCAGCATATCCGGATCCTGCTGGATTAGGAGGCAGATGTGCACCTACAGGGTGCAGCCCACAGTCAGACGCAGAGCTGCTGCACGACCTCCCCGCCCGTGGGCATCTCTCTTTCAGCCCATTCCCTGGTTGATGAGCACACATTCTTATAAGGCAAGGAAAGGAAACTGCAATCTAACCTGATCCTCTTACCATTCCCCCGTAACTCCTGCTCTACAGCTGTGGAAACTGAGGCCAGAATGACTGACAACTTGCTCACTTTCACAGTGAGACCAAGTGATTTACTTGATGTCCATGAGCACCTGCAGGCACCAGACGTGGCAGGGACTAAAGGTACCGCGATAAAGATCTAGGCCCTGGTAAAAGACCCTTTCAACCCCAAGATAAATGGCAGAGAAATCCACTGAGTTAATGACCTCGGTCCTCTCTTAAGACCAAACTTCCCTGGCGCCTGTGTCTAATCTGCCAGGAGCAATGCAAATCTTCCTCAAGTCATCTTGTTCTCCCCAGTTTACCACAGCCACCACCCTTCTGAGTCCCACTCCCAAAGACTTGTTAAACTCTGCGTTAGCACAGAATTTTTGCAGACAACTGTGGGTTCCAAGGTGCTTTACAAACTATAGCCAACAGATGGGCAGCGCACTTCCTCTGCCAGTGGAATGTGGTCACTGCCAGCCAGCGTCTGATAAATTGGCACATCTGCTGCAAAGAGCAAAAGGTTCCATGACTGAATGTGTTTACAGGACACATCTGGGGAAGCTCAGAACAAAGGCTCCTTGATAAAGCTTTCCTGAACGCATTAATGATAATCAATAAAAAGCCTTCAGTTTCATAATGCACACTGTCTGTTCTCAATTGCTTTTCTGGTGGGCCACTTACAGTGAAACACCACTGATTGCATTAACTTGTATTTATACCCTGTAGGATCTCAGAAAAGCACAGGCCCAGGCTGAGCTTGGAGGTGACAAAAGTACAGCAAGAGCGTGCAGACTGCACCAGAACCACCTAACCAGAGGAGTGCCATTATTCCCTGCCAGGCCAGGCCAGGGCTCTGCTGCTTCCGCAAGGGTGGCTTCCCCCAGGACTGTGTCCCCACAGCACTTCGTTCTTTACAGTAGTGGAGCATGTATCAGGTCACAGCACAGATAGCCGCATGCCTAATTCTGCCCCTGCAAGAGGAACCACCAGAGGGTCCAGACTCAAACTGTCACTGTTTCCCCAGTGCCCATCTCACAAACTGCAAGAGCTCAGGAAGAGTCCAAGACCTAACTTAGAAATCCTCCAGCCAAACTCCACCTTTCACAGGTTAAACTCCACTCTTCCACACTCACAGTGAAGAGTCCTAAACTACAGGACAGCAGCATAGCAGGTGTCTTTACTTTAAGGTGAGTCCACTTACTACAAGAAAGACGGGAATGAGGTTAGAAGAAACTGGGTGGTGTTTGAATTCCTCAGCGAATCCACCTGTCTTTCCACTGAACAAGTGTGTGAGGGGTAGAGTGGAAGGCTCCAGGAGAGCTAGTTTTACTTACTGATGTGGTCGATGGCTCCTGCACAGAACTTGCCATAGAACTTCTTGGCACCCAGACCTCGAAGATCATGTATGGTGAATGGCCAGAGGTGTAGGACGTTGTTGCGGGAGAAGGCGTCTCGTTTCTCAATAACCACCACCTTGGCCCCCAGTAAGGATAAGTCGATGGCTGTGCGGAGACCACAGGGGCCAGCCCCAATGATGAGACACTGAAAAACACAGCTGCTTTCAGGGCAGGCGGCACTTTCAAGAAACAATTCTACAGAAGCCTCATGATTGTATAATCATCGCTCCCTAAAGCCCCCAAAATAGGGCTATTCTGCCCACTCCCAAGAAACCTTCGCACCTGCACAGGTCACAGCAGAGCACCTGCCACGGCTTAAGAGAAGAGCTAATGATCATGGTGGAGAAGACAGAACCGTCAGTGCTGGAGACAAGCCTGGCAAGGCCCTTGGCCCAATGGCTGGAAGGCCCTTGATCTGCAGCATATTTAACTGGCATCATCTCAACAAATGGTATGAAAATCACATACAATCTTACATCAACAGGAGAGGACCTTTTGGAAGGTTTCTAGATCAAGCAGATTTCTGTCCAAAGAGATACAGAGTACTACATACACAAGCCAGGCAATCTCAAGCCTCCTGGAATGAGTCTACCACAAATGTGATTCCCAGAAAGCAATTTTCAAGAGCCGAAGTTTTAGGTGCTGAAAAGAGTTCCAAAATCCCCCTGTCCAGACTGAAAGTCCAGGGACATGATCTCGAAAATCCACACTCCAGAGAAGTACTCAGCGGGAGACCGGACACATATCTTAAACAGTTTGCTGTGTGTGTGCAGAGGGAGGATGTGCAATGCTTTCGGCTTTGTTTTGTTTTGTTTTTAGTAGAGTCCAGTACTCACGAAAGTCATGCCTTCACAGTTCTTGAATTTTGCTGATGATTATCTACCCAAATGCAAATCCACTGGGGGTGGGGCTCTAGGTATCCCCTGTTGCACAAATTAAAGCTCGTGAAAGAACATAACATAGCCACGAAGTCATCTGCAAATTTGTGTTCTTGCTAGCTTGTTCCAAACTTCTCACATTAGGTGTTTTTCTAAGGAGGGAAGCAGGAAATGTATCTCCACATCAGCTTCCTCGCACCTACCCTGGCAAAGGCAAGTGCGTAACTCAGGTCTTTGCCTAGGCCTACCTGCTTCGTGGAAACCCTATTTCTCCACATGGTAAAGAAAGCAACAGAAATACTTTGGTTCACAAAGTCCTTGCTTATGAATCAAACAGACCTTTGGAACATGGATGGGAAGAGGTCTGAAGCTTGTGGCAAATCCTAAGTTGGCAAATACCAGCTACTGAGTACGGAATGATAAGTTTGGAAAGATAACATGCCAAGAACCCCAAAGCTGTGTTCGGACAGGATACCAGCAGGGCTTGGCTATGCCCCTGCTCAGTGACCTGCATCCTCCAAAACACGTAAGCTCAAAAGAGAGCTTCAGCAAAATAAAAAGTTCCTGTGCCACTTGACTTTGGTCATTCTTAAATACTTGAAACTTTGAATGTTCAATACGTAAATACATGAAATACACTTAGAACAGGGTCTGGGCCACGGGAGTCAAACAAGAAGAGGTAAGAGATCCACAAAGTTTCAACAGGGTGGAAGCCTGACTTCCTATGCTAGTTGTTGCTAGACTCTGCCTGGTTCTCACTCAGCCTACCTCTAACTCAATCCTCCTCTTCAGCACCTGGGTGAATCCTCACCAGTGACCCCAGGGCCCAATAGGAGCCGAAGCTTACCTTGGTGTTAGTGCATGCTTTTCCCTTTTTGTAGTCTTTGTGACTGCCCCGTTTGTCCAACTTTGCCCAGAGGGCTTTGGCTTTCCAGTAGTTAAGCTTGGACTTGAGCTTGTGATAGAAGGAGCGGTAGTCCTTTGGCTTCAGTTCCAGATGGTCACAGAGCTCCTGGAAGGCCTTAAGGGTTCCCTTACAAGTGGTGGCCTGGACAAACCGGTCAAAGAGGACATGAGCTGGGTTCATGGTCTCATGCTTCCTCTCCTCCATGCTGCCCCACTCTCAGCACTCCCCACAGCGGGCAGTGGGATGGCTGTGGGTCCACCTGACACTGTCACGTTAATCTGACAAAAAGAAAGAAAAAAGATGATCAGCATTTTTTTGTCTACAAACATTCTCCAGGAGACATACTCCTCTTCCAAGCAGAGTTCCCAAGTGTCGCAGTCATCCATCCACAAGTGTGGACTGCACACCTGCAATCCTCCAGGCACTACGAGACACTGGGGCTGGAAAGGTGAGTAGGATGGTTCTTGCTCTCAGGGATCTGACAGTCTAGGAGACAAGGCAGCCACAGGCACAGAATGTCCTGATGAACTGTACCAAGTGCCACTTCAGAGGGAGACACGAGGGATTTGGGAAACGGAGGGAGACACGAGGGATTTGGGAAACAGAGAAAGAAGATCTAAGTCGCTACTGGCAGTGAGTGGAGGTACCCACTGAAGTTGAGTCTCTGAATGGTGGGAGCTGAGTCTCTCAGCATAAATGTTAGCCAGGCAGGGAAGAGGTACAGGACATGGGAAAGTGACATAGGCAGTCTTGAGTGACTCGTACGGATCAAAGAGGCAAGGATGACTCCCAGGTTTCCAGCTTAGGCCCCGGATTAAACGGAGACATCAGGCCAATGGATTAAAAATAGAAGCACTCCTCGGTGCCGGTGGAGCAGCGAGCCCCGTTCCCCACCTGTGCGTGTGAACTCCGAGTGGAGGTGCTCAGTGGGCAGTCGGGCATGAATGTGAAGTTCAGGGAGACCCAGATTTGGGAGTCACCGGCACACGGGCAGTAGCTAAGCCTACAAAAGCAGGAAGATCACACAAGGGGAGTGCATGGGGAGAGGCGCCACAGGCTCTGGAGGTGGTCCAGGAGGCCCTGCCTTCAAGAGGCTGGCAGAGAACGACAAGCCCTCTCAAAAGTTGAGGAACAGTAGGGAGAGGTCTGAAGAGAACCAACCAGCAGCGTCACAGAAGTCTAAGGAGCAGAAAGTTCAGGAGTGTCCAAGTCAGCAGGGATGAAAAGAACTGAAGTCCTGCCATCGCGTAAGGTACAGGGTGGGGAGACTTTGTAGTCATTCCATTTTCACCCAGAATCAAACTGCACAGCAGTAAGGACGGTATCTATGCTTTCCACCTATGGAAACGTCTGCACACCTGCCTCCAGTGAGTCTGCTGGACAGAGGCTGGGAGGTGGGGGACGGTGTTGCGTGCACTGCTGCACCCACGGGCTCCTGTGAGTCTGCAGAATCGTTTTTACACCCCATCTGATGAATCCTTACCACTGGAACAGTATCAGGAGGTAGGAGGCAAAAGGACAAAGGACAAAACTAGAGAGCACAGAGTGGGTCAGGGTGACGAGAAGAGTGTGGCCACAGGGCTGAGCCCACACGACAGACCCCCACTGCACGACCCCACTGCACAACCCTGGGTAGGCCTGCCGCACAAACCCTCGGTTTGCCTGTGTGAGAGACAAGAAGGCAGAGGCTGCAGTGAGCTGAGATCATATCACTGCACTCCAGCCTGGGCGACAGAGTGAGACCCTGTCTCAAAACTAAACAACAAAAAAACCCACTGCACTGTTAACATACATAGCTTCTCCCAGTAACCACATGGCTAAGAGTCCAGCAAGAAATGGAGTTAACAGGAATTTAACATTCAGTTTCCCAGAAAAATAAAGGTTTTATTCCAGGTAGCAGCAAGAGAAACACTTTACAGATCCTAAAAAGAACCTACTGTTTTTCTTACAAGCCAGAGCTTACCTTAGAAATGTTACAAAGTTGGCCGGGTGCGGTGGCTCACGCCTGTAATCCCAGCACTTTGGGAGGCCGAGGCGGGTGGATCACGAGGTTAAGAGATCGAGACCATCCTGGTCAACATGGAGAAACCCCGTCTCCACTAAAAATACAAAAAAATTAGCTGGGCGTGGTGGCGCGTGCCTGTAATCCCAGCTACTCGGGAGGCTGAGGCAGAAGAATAGCCTGAACCCAGGAGGCGGAGGTTGCGGTGAGCCGAG
>NW_016107922.1:258560-275982 GCF_001604975.1 Cebus imitator | reverse complement strand
AAAAAAAAAAAAAAAAAAAAAAAAAAAAAAGGTGGCTTGTAGGGCAGGAAAGAGCAGATGTGCTCATGCAAGGGCAGGAGAAACGGTGACAGCTGACAACTCATGGCTAGAAACAAAGGTCCCAGGGCATTTTCTGCATCAGGCCCCTCTGCCCCCTGCTCTCTCTGGGGACTCCTGAGGCCTCACTTGCTCTTTGACAAGCACACAGCACTGTGCAACCCCAACCCTGTATGCCCTGCCTGCATTCACAGTGAACCTCAACTCCACCAGTCACAGTGTTTGCTGATCTGTGCATACACTGGGGCTGACCACTTCTACTTCATGTCAAAGAAGAAAATGACTTTTCTTTGTTCCTAAACAGCAGCCACTTTCAACTCCTCGCCAGGATTCAGAGCAGTCAGAACCATGACATTCTCGCTGAAGCCAATCCATTAAAGGTCCTGCAACAAACAATTCTAAAATCCTTCCCGTCACAATGCTTGCCTTGGTTCACACCCCTTCTGAAACAGTTTTGGGCACTTATTTCCCAAGAAGAGTTCTTCCATGTGAGCTAACATCCCCTTGGTTGGTTGTAACCCACTCGGTTGGAAATAATTCACTTCCAAAGAGCTGCTAACCACCACAGAGGATTTCCAAATGAAATCCCACTGCACAGAAATACCTTCACTAAAACTGTCCCCAATCCTTCTGCTGGTGAAAAATACTTTCAAACGAACAGGTGTCACCCGTAGCTCCCAGAGGGCTGCAGAGCTAACCAGCAGGCAAGTATTAAGTGCCCGGCCGAACAGATTTCAACCTGCAGGGCACTGGTGACAACGGATGAACAGAGGCAGGCTGGCTCCTGCGACAATGCGGCCAGCACCCAAGGTAAGATGACACAAGGTGAATTCCCCTGGGCTGCCTCACTTTTCCTGCTTTGCAGCTGAATGACTGCAGCCTGGACTCCTCCAGAGTGTGACAGCATTGCTCTGTGGCTCTGCTGGGCTGGGCCTGTCTCGCTCTGCAAGGGGCTTACCCAGCATTCTCACTGGCTCTGACGACAGCCGGGAAGTGCGGGGAGCAGGGCTATTCCTGTTACTGCCCCCCATTTCCCTCATTCCTGAAGGTCACAGCCAGATCATGCTCCTCCTGGCCTGTCCTGTACCACCCTGTTCGTAATCACAGGAACCTGGAGACCAGGAAACCTGGCAGGAAGGTGCCAGAAATCCCAGAAACTGAAAAGCCAAGGTGTGCAAGGAAGGGGCAGAGGAAGTGAGGAGCCGGGTCGGGGGTTTGGGGGAGGAAGAGGAGGTGATGCCAGGTTTCCAGGCATCTGTGAGTCTCCGCAGCTGACTGCTGACTCAGAAGCCCTGCAGCGGCCTTGGCTTGGAGGATGGCGCTGCAGAGATAAGCACACGCAGGACACAGTTATGTTTCTATTTACGACAACAGGCGAAGGTTGTCGCTGAACTTCTGGCTGTCTATGAGAACACTCAATCTCTAGCTCTTAGAAAAGGTAGCTGGATGTTTGTGGAGGAGTAGAAAGGAGAATCATCTTTAAAAATAGAAAAAGAAAATAGAAACAGAACAACAAAATAAGAATTATACCTCAAGAGTATGGCATCAGAGTGAAGCTTCGTTTCCTCCCTAGCCACTGCACCACGGGCATACCAGCAAACATGCAAATCTCTGAATCTTACACAGCAATCAATGAACTGCGCCTTCCCCTAGCCCATTCGGTCAGAGGTATGTCTCATCTAAATAGATCTTGAAAGTGGGCAGAAGGCCAGGCGTGGTGGCTCATACCTGTAAACCTAGCACTTTAGTGGGCCAAGGCAGGAAGAGTTCAAGACGAGCTTGGGCAACAGAGTGAGATCCCGTCTCTTCAAAAAATAAAAAACAAAAAACTTAGCTGGGTGTGGTGGCATGTGCCTGTGGTCCCAACTACATGGGAGGCTGAGGCTCCCCCTAGGAGGTCGAGGCTGCAGTGAACCATGATCATGCCACTGCACTCCAGCCTGGGAGACAGAGCAAGATCCTGTCTCAAGAACCAAAAAAGGAAAACGTAGGTGGAAACACTTGTTTTGGAATGTCATCAGGCAGAAGTTTACATGGAAAATGCACGATGGATTACTGAGCTAATTCCCTTATGTTTTCCCTCAGAAGCCAGGACCCAAGTGGCCAACATGCCTCAGGTTCCCGATCTGTCTTCCTGAAACATGGGCAACTAGCACTGTTTGTTGAAAAGCCTGTCCTTCTCGCACTGAGGAGTCTTGGTATCCTTGTCAGAAATCATCTGACCATAAGCGAGGCATGGGAGGCCAAGGCAGGCAGACTGTCTGATTCTCCCAGGAGCTTGAATCCAGCCTGGGTAACACAGCAAGACCCCATTTCTCTCTCTCTTTTTTTTTTTTTGGTTTCCTTTTTTTAAATTTTCACTGATAACATCTGAGAATTATAAGCTTAAGACCCCATCTCTTAAAAAAAAAATAATTTGACCATATATATTAGGGTATGTTTCTGGGCCCTCTACTGTAGTCCATTGGTTTATATGTCTGTCTTTATGCCAGTACCACACTGTTTTGATTAGTATAGCTTTATAGTAAGTTTTGAAATCAGGAAGCATGAGTCCGCTGGTCTCCTTTATAAGCACTGTTTTGGCTATTCAGGGTCCCTTCAGATTCCATGTAAACTTTAGGATGGGTTTTTCTATCTCTGTAAAAGACAAAATTGAGGTTTTGATAGGGATTACATTGAATATGTATTGTTTGGGCAATGCTGACATCTTAATAATAGTAACTCTTCCAATCCATAAGCATGAATTTGTTCTCATTTATCTTTTAATTTATTCCAGTAATGTTTTTTAGTTTTTCTTGTACAAGCCTTTCACCTCCTTGGTTAATTCCTAAGTGTTTTATTATTTTTGATGCTACTGTAAATAGAAGTATTTTCAACATTTCATTTTCAGACTGTTCACTGTTAGTATATAAAAATATAACTGATTTTTGTGTATTAACTTAGTATACTGCTACTTTGCTAAATTCATGTATTAGCCTTGAACAGGTTTTTTTGGGTGCAATCTATAGGATTTTCTACACATAAGATCATATCATTTATGAATGAAGATAACTGTCTTCCTTTCCAATTTGGACGACTTTTGTTTTTCTTGCCTAATTGCTTTGGATAGAACTTCAGTACTATGTTGGATAAAAGAGGCGAAAGCGGGCATCTTTGTCTTGTTCCTGATCTTAAGAGGAAAAGCTTTCAGCCTTTCACTGTTGAGTATGATGCGTGCCCATGGTTTTTCACATATGGCGTTTACTAGGCAAAGGTAGTTTCCTTCTCCTCCTAGTTTGGTGAGTATTTCTATCATGAAAAGGCGTTGAATCCACATGTATTCCGTCCTGGGATCTTTGCTGACTCTCCAACCTATTTACCATCATCAAGCTGACACTCGGCAGGACGGAGAGGAGACATGAAGCCAGCCCCTCCCCCGGCCACTGTGCCCTTCCCTTCTCCTGCCTGCTACTCACACAGCGGCCCTCCTCATCTGCTCCTGCCACTCTGCAAAATATTATTGAAATGTCTCTCTCCTCCACTAACTCTGAACTTCCTCAGCGCAGGGTTGGGTCTTTGCCCCCTAACCTGACCTGGAATAGAACTGGGTCGTGTTTCTGTGGAGGTGACGAGGGTAGGACAGAGCCCAGCAGCGGACTGGTCCTGGGGGAAAGCACGAGCCTGGCCTGCGTGGCTGTGGAAGGTGAAGGAGAACTGTACAGATGTTAGAGAGAGACTTCCAATGTGCTACCAAAAAGTGGTATCCAGGAATGCAACAGTCACCTGGGGAGGCAGTGACAGTCTAAGAAGAACACTTGCAGGAGTGTGGCACTTTTCTCGTGATCCGCACTCTGCTTGACTGGGTTTGGAATACCCCTCTCTAGAGGCATCTGAGAAGAGCCAGGCCCACATAACCTCTGGGTTCTCTACCAAGTCCCTATTCCTGAAGCACCACGGTACGGTCCTAACCCTTATGTTGTATCTGTTCTAATTTTCATTTGTATTCTTTGCTAACAATCTATTTCTTCATGAAAACCAAGTTAAGAACATCTACGCAACTGAGAAATGAAGTGAGTTAGAAGTGAGCTGACCTCTGCCTTGCAGTTCTGTCACCCCAAACACATTTAATGTCTGAATCACGAGGCACCCGATAAACACAATCATCGACGATGATGTCAACTCATGTTCACAGTAACCCCAAAACAAGTCATCAAGAAGAAGAATGCCTAAGGCTCAACCTCTTACAGTCTCATCTGTAAAATTAAAATCACAGGGTTTTGCAGGAAGTAAGGTAATGAATGCAAAACGTTTATCAGAGCCAGGAACAGAGCAAGGCCCAATCAATGGTAGTGCTATTATCATCTAGCAGTGTACCAACAAACCCCAGCAACCAAAGCTTATATTCAATCTAAATAAATGGCTATTCTATATAACAAAACACAGGATCAGATGGTTTTGTTTTCTGAAGGAAAGAGAGATGGTTTGGAATCTTCTCTGCTCCATTATCACTCCACTCCATCTGTTCTAGAAAGTGTGAGAATGGCATTGGGTGGCAGGGGCTAAAGGAGTAAGATCTGTGTCCGTCCTGCCAAACTGAAGCGTTAAACAAGACAGAAGATGCTGAGTAGTTACTAGACGCCACAACCATGCCTATGGCATCTTCTCCACCATCCTGTGAGGCAGAATGTGTGGCCTCCATTTTACAGATGGGGAAACTGCAGCTTAAAGAATTTTATAGGTCACAAAGCAAGAAGGAGGCAGAGCTGGCATGTTTTGGGTCCAGACTTGTCCAACCTAAGTCCTTGGCCATGATGAAAAACTACCCGAAATATAGCTTGAGAAATAAAAGCTCATCAGGAGAATGCATGCTTCCAGTCCCTTACCGCCTGAGAGCAGGAACCTGCCTGCCAGGAAGATAGTTGCCCAGCTAGCAATGGATATGTCGTTTCAAGTAAATTTAGCAAGGACATATAATACAGGATTCTTTTTCTTCTCATGATTTATCACTGCATCTGCTCCTTTGAAATGGAGCCCTTTCCAACTGGCAATGAGAGCAGTCAGGTTTCACAGTAATTCTTCTTATTGGCTGCCAAAAGGCTAAGCAACTAAAACAGCACTAACACAGTACTTAACAGTCTGCATTCTGCAGCAGGCTCTTGCACCCCAGCCATCAGCAACACCTATGAGGAGTCAATTACAAAACATTTTCCAATCATGGAATACTTTTCCATCCATTGTAGGAGCTTGGGGGAAAGACAGAAGGTGGACCCCAACCTGCCCACTGTCAACAGTACAGAGCTGAGTTACCGAAGGACCAAAAGACCAACACCTTCTTGGCCCACTAATCCAAAAGCACTGCTCTCAGGGGTGACGAAAGGCCTCTGGGTGGGGAGAAAGCCTCACTGAGGATGTGGGAAAACACAACCAAAGGAGAATCCCAAGAAAAAGCTGTTCTCCTCAAGGGCTGGAATTCAACCTATGAGGTTGGTGCAAAGGTCAGTGCAGTTACTTTTGCCATTATTATTATTATTTTTTGAGACAGAGTCTCACTCTGTCGCCAGGCTGGAGTGCAGTGGCGCGATCTCGGCTCACTACAACCTCCACCTCCCAGGTTCAGGCAATTCTCCTGCCTCAGCCTCCCGAGTAGCTGGGGCTACAGGCACACACCACCACACCCAGCTAATTTTTGTATTTTTAGTAGAGATGGGGTTTCACCACGTTGGCTAGGATGGTCTCGATCTCTTGACCTTGTGATCTGCCCACCTCGGCCTCCCAAAGTGCTGGGATTACAGGCGTGAGCCACCGCGCGCGGCCTGCCATTACTTTTAACAGCGAAAACTGCAGTGACTTTTGCACCAACCCAATACTTTGCTTAGCATCACGTACAGTTCCAGCTACACAGCAGGTGCTCAATAAGGTTCTGTTGATTAAAGGTCTACCCAGTCACCTGCGCTTGTACAGACCCAGGAAGCTGGCTGGTTGGTAGGCCACACAGGGCGACCTCCAGGCCACTGCACGCAGGGCGACCTCCAGGCCACTGCACACAGGGGCTCAGAGAATGGCAAGGCTCCAGCAGTCTGAAAGGAGAGAAATACCTCACAAAGATGACTGGAAAACTTGCGGAAAACATGCAAGGTCCCACCAAGGCACTCAGTCGGGTCATTTCCTCCTCTCCCAGGGCAGGGCCTGCAGCTAAGGCTTTCAGATGCTGGCCCAACACACAGGCAGAAGACTAACCTGGAACGGAGTCTGGGGTTTCTCCTCGCCTGCCTGCCATCACTGCCGCGGAACCACAAAATACACTGCAGTCAAGGCTCAGCACCATCTGAAAGGCCATCTAGGCCCAGCAGCCATCCCACACCTGCCTATCGATGGCATGTCAGCAGCGCCACCGACGAGCTGAGCGGCTTACAATGTTCATTTCTCAAGGACCCAAGTTCTGTGTGGAAGACCAAAATCGGGCTGGGTGTGGTGGCTCATGCCTGTAATCCCAGCACTTTGGGAGGCTGAAGCAGGAGGACTGCTTAGGAGGAGTTCAAAACCAGCCTGGGCAGCATAGCAAGACCCATATCTCTACAAAAAATTGAAAAATTAGCCGGGCATAGTGATGCACACTTGTTCCCCAGCCACCCAGAAGGCCGAGGCTGCAATGAGCCATGGTTGTGCCACTGCATTCCAGACTCTGTCTCAAAAAAAACCCATAAACAAAACACAGTTTCTCAGGGGCCAGGCGCAGTGGCTTACACCTGCAATCCCAGCACTTACAGAGGCCAAGGAGAGTGGATTGCGAGGTCAGGAGATCAACACCATCCCAGCCAACACGGTGAAACTCCATCTCTACTAAAAAAAAAAAAAATACAAAAATTAGCTGGGTGTGGTGGTGGGCTCCTGTAGTCAGTCCCAGCTCCTTGGGAGGCTGAGGCAGGAGAATTTCTTGAACCCGGGAAGTAGAGGTTGCAGTGAGCCGAGATCGCGCCATTGAACTCCAGCCTGGCGACAGAGAGAGACTTTTTCTCAAAAACAAAACAAAACAAACACAAAACACAATTTCTCTCCTGCCATGGTTCTCAATCGCTCCATCTTCGTGGCATTCTTCCAAGTTCCTACAGGTAGTCAGTCTCTCTGCCCATGTCATCCGCCTTCCCTCCAACGACAGAGAGCAGCATCCACCCATGCCTCTGACCCTGTCATCCACCTTCCCTCCAACGACAGAGAGCAGTATCCACCTGTGTCTCTGACCCTACTCTTACTCAAGCATGCTGCCTCCACACTGCGCCCTTCCCTGCAAGTGATGCTCCCTCGCCCACGCTGCCTCCACACTGCGCCCTTCCCTGCAGTGATGCTCCCTCACCCACACTGCCTCCACACGGCGCCCTTCCCAGCAGTGATGCTCCCTCACCCCACTGAGCTGTCTTCAGCAAGGACACGTCTTTCAACACCCAGTCCTGACTTCACCCCTGCAACTAACTCCCTCTGCTCCCCCTGGCAGCAAGACTCACTGAAATGCTTTGTTCACAACCTTCTCTTCTCCCATTATCTTTGAAGCTCCAACAAGTAGACCTTGTCCTCAGCCCCCCACAGAAATGTCTCATCAAGGTCATGAATGATTTCCATGCTGTCCAATCCAACGATCGGTTCTCAATTCTCCTTTTCCTCAATCTGTCTGGTCACAAGTCACAGCTCACCTCCCCTCCCCACCCCACTGGTCTCCAAGGCAAAAGGGCACTCTTCTCTGGGTCCTGCTGTGACCTCATAGCCCCTCTCTGCATCTTTTACTGTCCCAGACCCATCCCCAGCCTCTGCATGTTGACACAGCCTTGAAATCGACTCAGTCTTTGATCTCTTTTCAAGCTGTATCTCCTTCTACATCAGTGGCTTTCAAACTTCTTAAACTATGATCTACAGTTAAAAAAAAAGTTCTGTACTGTGATCTAAGACACAGCTATCTCTCTTTTTACATAAATGTAATTTTAAAAACATTTCACAGGACAAAATTCTCATATCAGTCAGCATAAAAGTAAACATTTTACAACAGCCTTTACTACTGAGATATTGTTTTCAATTCTATTTCATTTTTTGAAAACTGCTGGTGCCCACTGTACTGCCTTCATGACCCACTAAGGAGAAACCAGCCACCGCGAAAGCTGTGCCGTGGAGGACCCTCCCGCCCCATGGCTTTATCCACACAGGACTGATAGATAATGGTGCCTTAATATTTATTTCCTCTCTCCTGCACTTTTATGACCAACTGCTTGTGACATTTCTACCTGGATGTTTTACAAGCATCTCAAACTTAAAGCACTTGAGGTGACACTCCCACTGCCACTAGCCAGAGCCTGTCCTTCCCTGGTGACCTGCATCTCGGTAGACAGTACCACCAGCTGCCTAGATGCTCAACCCAAAACCCTGCCCATCTGCATTTCTGTCACAGCCCACGGTCCGTTCTTCAGAAAACTGTGTTCTACCTTCAAATACAGCCAAATCCAACCACTTCTCACGTGTCTTCTCTATAATCCTTGTAAGACACCACCAGCTCTCACCTGCTCAGTGAGCCTCCCTACTTCTCCTCCCTCCAACCCACCCCCAAAATATTCTACAACACAGCCAGAGCATCCATTTAAAACACACGTCAGACACGTGACTGCTACACCCCAGCCACAGGTCAGGTCCTGCCACTCTCCCCAACACTCCTTAGGCCCAGCCAGACGTCCTCCTCCTGCTCACCAAGGCCTCCCCGGCCGGGGCTGCCCTGGCCCTGGCTCTTCAGGTCTTCGCTCACCTTATCAGAGACAGCTCTGCTGATCACATTCAGGGAAGAACACCCTGCCCCTGCCCTTGCCCTATCACTCTCGACCTGCATCCTGTGGACACCGTGTACACAGCACGTTCCTTCCCTCTATCTCCCCTGGCAGAGGTAAGCCCAGCTATGAGAAGGGAGTGAAGCATGAGCCACAGTGACTCCAGAGCCTTCTCCCGCCGAGGTGCCCGTCCACAGCATGCCGCCCTCCTGGATGCACCTGTTTGTCCTCAAGGGCAAATCAGGAATTGGTAAAATGTTTTCACTAAATTTCCTCGGCTGATTCAGCCATGACTTCCCATCTCAGCCAGTATAAAAGCAAATACAAAATAATGGCCTACAAGGCCCTGTAAACGTGTCATCAACATTTTGGTCTCAGGACTCCTTTATGCACTTCAAAGCTACCGAGGACCAGAGTTCCAGGCTGCAGTGAGCTACCATCATGCCATTGCACTCTAGCCTAGGGGACAGAGAGAGACCATTTCTTAAAAAAAAAAAAAAAAAATCGAGGACCCAAAGACCTATCAAGATTTACTAAATGTAAAATTAAAACTCAGAAAACATGTCAACATTAATTCACTTTAAAATAACAATAAGTAACATATCTTACGAAAAAAAACCAACACCCACAACAATTACTCTCCAAGACAAAAATTTAGTGAGAAGCGTGACAGTGCTCTACATTTCTGCAAATCTCTTTAGCGGCTGGCAGCCAGATTCTCCTGCCTGCGAAGCCTCTAGAAAGCCCACTGTACACACCTGGGCAAACGAGGGCGGAGAAGGCACGTAATACCACTCAGTATTGTCACAAAAACAGTTCTGACCTCGTGCAACCCCCACGAGACCTGCGCCCACACACACACACGCCTTCCCTCTGCTGCCTCCTTTCCTGCCGCCAGTCTCTCCCATCCCCACTGGCCGCACCGCCTCCCACGTTCCCCACCTAGCAGACACCCTCTCACGTCAGCCTTCGCATCTGCAGCTCCATGTGTCTAAAAATGCTCTTCCCTCCCATCCATTCACTCAAGAGTATTACTGAGCGTCTCTTACGGCCCGAGCACTCTTCTACACTCCAGAAATAACACAGAGTGAACAGAGAAAAACAAGCTCCGACTTCCAGGGCATGAGCCTTCTCATGGAGCTGACACATATATTCAAATGTGAGCTTCTCGAGGTGGACTTCCCTGGCCACTCCGTTTAAACCTGCTCATCGTCTTTCCCTGGTTTTCTCCAAAGTATTTACCACAACTGGACGTGCTCCAAATGTTTTTGTTTTGTGTTTTTATTTTTTGAGACAGGGACGCACTCTGTTGCTCAGCTTGGAGTGCAGAGGCATAATCAGAGCTCACTGCACTTCCTGGGCCCAGGTGATGCTCCTGCCTCAGCCTCCTGAGTAGCGGGGACCACAGGCGCATACAACCAAGCTCAGCTGATTGCTTTTATTTGTACAGATGGGGTCTTACCATGTTGCCCAGGCTAGTCTCCAACTCCAGGGCTTGAAGCAATCCTCTTGCCTTGGCCTCCCGCTGGGATTATCGGGGTGAGCTACCGCACCGGACCTCTAAATGTTATCTACTTACAATCTATCTTCCTGCTACAATGTAAGCTCCAGGAGGGTGAGGATTTTTGCCATTTTGTTCAGGGTTTTGTCCTTGCACAGAGAACAGTCCCTGGACCACAACAGGTGGTGCACAGTGAGGGCCACTTGATGAACAAATGGCTATGTACATGAACTTCTCCAGGCAGCACTGTGTTAGGATATGAGACAGAAGTTATATCAAATGAAAATGAACTGTGTGTTTTCAGGCAGTGCCACCAAGCTGGGAGTCACAGAGATCGGGACCCCGACAAGGGAAGTCCAGATGGCTTCTGCCCATGAGGGAAGGTCCTCCCCTGGAGACCTGCCCTTTTCCCATGACAACGACCAGCCCTGCACCTGGCTCCCACAGGCTCTGCCCAGCAGGCCCCACAGCCAGCTCAGGACCTGTTCTTGCAGCAGGAGAGAGCATGTCAGGGGCCAGGACCTGGAGGCAGCTTTGTTTCAACAGCCAAATACTTTCCGTGTAGCTATCCCCTATAAAAAGAAACTGGTTTCTAGAAAAGAACCGTGTGTCAGCAAATGCTACGCAGCAGCCCCAACCCGCTTCCCCAGAGGCGAGTGAAGGACCCATAACATTTCTGATTCCAAGTTGCCTGTATGGCTAAGATCTACATGAGAAAGCCACGAAGCTGCCACAAGCCTAGGGGTCAGACAAGGCAGCATTTCTTCATTTGAGGCAGGAGGACAGAGGACTCAAAGGGTTTCTGTGCATTTCACACTTGCTGGGCGGCAGGGGAGGCAGGTTGAGAGGGAAAGCTGCACGTGAAACGCCAGCCTTGGGAGTGGGATGGGGGTGGGACATTTCTCCAAGTCCCCAAAGTGAGGACCGATGTGGCTGCACCTGCCTGTCACCTCCACCCACGGGGAAGGCCCCAACACTGCCTTCTACAGTACCCCCACTGGTTCCTCCAGCCTGTCCCCACCCTGCTAATGGCCCTATTCCAGTCATCTTTTTACTCCCTCTCCCATCTGGCCTCTGTCTCCAACACTCCACTGACGGCGACGGTGGCGTTCAAGTGAGATGGGCTTAGACGCGTTCCAGTCCTATCTGGCCCACCCTCTGGCTGCCGTGCTTCCTGGAACCGCCCTCCCTGGCTGCGCTAAGCCCCGGCTTCTGCCTACTCTCCTCGCCAGCCTCCAGTCTCTCAGCTGCGATTCTTTCATCTGCTGCTCTGGTAAAATTGGATAGCCCTGGATTTTGATCATTCTGACTTGCTCTGGAGAGCCAAAGCTACCGAACACCCCCATTTACCATCACACAGGTGCCTCTTCCCAAGGAGTCCACCCCAAAGAGTCAAACCCTAACCCATCAAATGGCAATCTGTGGTCATCTCAGACCCTCCTCTGTTCCCCATTCCTCAACCCAATCTGTTGGTTCTAACTCCAGAACGTTCATCTCCCTAGCATGATCCTGGTAGAAACCCGGAGATTCCTAGCGTGAAAGGAAAATGAATCTTGGCACCCCAAACTCACCAGAGACTTTTATCCCAGAGGAAAAAGCCAAGCTGGGAATTGGGCCATGCGAACCCACTTTCCATTCCGGCTCCTACCTAAGATGACCACAAAGCTGACTCCCTCACATTTCGCCCACAAGGAAATTCCTGGCCTCAAGTAATCCACCAACCTTGGTCTCCCAAAGTGCTGGGATTACAGACTGAGCCACTGCGCTCAGCCAGCTGCCCCTTAATCATAACTTGCTCCAATACATCCTCCAGGAGTGCCAGAGGGGTCTTTCATAAGAGCCAATGTGAACCGTTTCAGCCTCCAGTGACACTAGGAAACAATCCAAACCTTTTTGAGCAAGGCTCAAAAAGCCCGACTTCTGTCACCACTATTAATAGATGCAACCCATTCTCTCAGGTTCCCGAGATGCACCAGGCTCTCACACGTTCCTCACCTCCCTCCGCCGCCTCCTCACCTCTGCCCACAGTGCCCCTCCTCCATTTGAGACTGCAGCTCAGCATTGCGGACTTCACTGCAGCGACCCCGCCTACCCCAGCCCCAGGCAGCCAATCACCTTTTTCCCTGTGTTCCCTCCCACCTGAGTGCCAGCCTCCCCTTCAACATTCCTCACTTGCTCCGGAATTAAGTCCACAACTGCCTGCCCATTTGTGTTTGGCTCTGGTTAGGTAGAGGAATTCACGTTCATGCTTGCACATAGTGCAGATGCTGGCAGATGCCAGGAAACAAGGGCAAAGATAAACAGAAGGCTCACCTGCGGCATAAGGGCCTAAAGTCTCAGAGCTGTTGGTTTCTGTTCACATTCCAGGATGATGCTTACCTTCTTCAGACACTAAATCACTGGCATTGTGATGCTGACGCTCCCAAGGGTTAGACAAGTTGAAGGGAAGACTCCTGCCCCACAGGCTTCTGAGAGATGCCAATGGCTCGGGAAAGAAGAAACCAGGTTCAGGTGTAGGCACTAGGGTGCAGGCATGGTGAACGCAGTGCAGCGTAGCAGGGTCGTTATTCTCCAACAAGGTTCCTCTGCGGGCTCAAACCCAAGCAGTGTGTCTTGGTTCCAAGCCACAGAAGGGAATGGGGGCTAGCTAGCTCCAAGGCCACGGTTTTCTTCAACTATTTTCATGGAGAAAATTTCAGTTGTGCTCTCCAAAGCAGAAATAAATCTAGACAACTGACCCAAAACCAGCTCAGTGGAATGTCTTTTCCCCTGAAATTAGCTTAAGAGTGTGGGATTTAGGTGCAATTTATCAGTGGATCAGATGCTTCTCCAGGCCGGACCTCTCCCTCTGCTGACTCCCACTGAGCTCTGAGATGACTCCGCCAGCTACTTCTCTAATCACACCACCTCTATGGGAAGGAGACCCACTTGGCTGGAAATGAAACATTCAGGGAAAGTGAGTAACAAGCTTGCTTTCTCTGCTCCAGGATCACTGCAAATTCCCCAAGCTCAGGAAGGGCCTTCAAAGTCCACAGCCCACAACTTCTCCCCACTTATGTACCCCCTGTCCTAGGGGTGACCCAACCCTGCCTAGGGCATATTGAACTATGGCCAAAACTGTGGCTTCTTTTCTCCCAAAGACCAGTTGCCAAAAACCAATTGCCATGACCTCTTTGGGCTCCAAAATTCCAACTGCTCTGGGCTCCAAGCCAGCAACCTACCACTTTTTTTTTTTTAACAGAAGACTTATTAATCCTTACTCAATTCAGCACCAATGACATTGGCCAGTGTAGAGCCAGAGGGGCCTACCGGCTCCATTCTACACCTACCCTGGCCTAAGATGCCAGCATCTGATGGCCAAAAGGCCCAGGCCACCTTCTGGGACCTGCTGGGGCCCAGTGACAGTCTCAGGCTCTGAGCTGGGCTTTGCCCACCCCTTGGTTTTCTAAAGCTCTTGTCTAGACTGCCGCAGGCACAGGACGACGGCTCACTGGCCTGCTGGCTCTGGGATACATATTCTTTGGCTTGCTCCAAGGACTGAAACCTAAAATCTGAACCATTCCAGGTGTCCCCTAAGGGATGTTAGAACGTGTTACTGCTGTGACCCTCTCACCAACTGCAGCTTACAAGAGTCTAACTCCAGGGAAGCCATCGGTATTAGTCCGTTCTCATGCTGCTATTAAAGACATATCTGAGACTGGGTAATTTATAATGGAAAGAGGTTTAATTGACTCGCAGTTCAGCATGGCTGGGGAGGCCTCAGGAAACTTACAATCATGGTGGAAGGGGAAGCAAACAGGTCCTTCTTCACATGGTGGCAACAAGGAGAAATGCAGAATGAAGGGGGAGAAAAGCCCCTTATAAAACCATCAGATTGGGGCTGGGTGCAGTGGCTCGTGCCTGCAATCCCACCACCTTGGGAGGCCAAGGTAGGTGGATCACGAGGTCAAGAGATTGAGAGCATCCTGGCTAACATGGTGAAACCCATCTCTACTAAAAATACAGAAATTAGCCAGGTGTGGTGGCACACGACTGCAGTCCCAGCTACTTGGGAGGCTGAGGCAGGAGGATCACTTGATCCCAGGAGGTGGAGACTGCAGTGGGCCAAGATTCATGACACTGCACTCCAGCCTGGTAACAGAGCAAGACTCCTTCTCAAAATACAAACAAAAAAACAAACCATCAGATCTCGTGAGAACTCACTCATTCTCACAAGAAAACATGGATGTAAGCACCTCCATGATTCAATTACCTCTCATGGAGTCCCTCCCATGACATGTGGGGATTATGGGAGCTACAATTCAGTATGAGATTTGGGTGGGAACAAAGCCAAACCATGGCACCATCCTTATGGGAAGGCTACCAAAGGACACCGTGAGCCCTCTCACAAATCCTGGACAGCTCTTTGTCTACGGCCAAGCACCACACTCAGGAGCCTAACTCACCAGGCACAGCCAGTTGATCAGGCAGGTCTCACCCCTCAATCAATTCAGGCACAGATTAAACATACCACCTTGAGAAATACCACTCACTGGGGCAAGGAAAAGCCAATGTACTCTGTTCAACTAAAATAAATACTTGGTCTAGATACAGGTTGGGCATCTCAAATCTGGAAATCCAAAATTGGAAAATTCCAAAATCTGAATGTTTTTGAGCATCAACATGACACTCAAAGGAAACACTGAATGGGGCACTTCTGATTTTAGATTTTCAAATTAGGGATGTGCAACTGGTAGGTATAATGCAAATAGTCCAAAATCTGAAAAAATCTGAAATCCAAAGCATATCTGTGCCAAGCCTTTCCGAAGAGATACTCAACCTGTGCTAAACACCATGGACATACAGATTTTGTTAAAGGGCCTTAATTAAGCAACCCTGTACAGTATTTCAGAAGACATCCAACCAGCAACCCCAGAGCACCTCAAGCCACAGTATGAGGACAGCAGCTGTCCTCATATATATTTTCATATATATTTCATATATATTACCGCAAGATGACAGATGAACATGCCCACAACAGCACAGTGCTGTGACCTTCCTTCCTCAGGGCAACTTAACCCACGGGGCACAGTAAGCTTCCAGCCCCGTTGGCAACAGCAAATCTGTATACAAACAAACTGGTATGTGACAAGAGCTGACACGTGGCAGTGAGGGCAGACAAGACCTTCACCATCATGGAAGCCACTGCTCTAACAATCAAATATTGAAACAAACTTGCTCTCTACCACTGCAATCCAACACATAAAAGGCATTTGGGACAAAAGCAGGGAAAGTGTGTCACTTGATTTCCAATCATCTAGATAATTTTAGGAAGAAAATAGAAAGAAAGTAAAAGGCTAGAGTGCATAGACAACTGAAGTCACTCTTCAACCACAGGTGCAACCTCCTCTCCTACTTCAGATGGAACACGAGACTGAAGTTTCACCGAAGTTCCCTGCTTGCCCTGTGAAACGGTTTGGATGCCTGTCCCCTCCAAATCTCATGTTGAAATGTGATTCCTAATGCTGGAGGTGGGGCCTGGTGGGAGGGGAATGGATCACAGGTGTGGATCCCTGAAGAGTGATTTAGCGCCATCCTTGGTGATGAGTGAGTTCTTGCTCAGTTAGTTCCCGTGAGATCTGGCTGTTTAAAAGCCTGAGACCTTGCTGCCTTGCCCTCTTGCTCTTGTTCTCGCCAGGTGACACGCTAGTTCCCCATCACCTTCTGCCATGATTGGAAGCTTCCTGAGGCCCCATCAAAGCAGATGCTGGCACCATGCTTCCCATACAGCCTGCAGAACCATGAGCCAATTAAACTGCTTTTGTTTTATTTTTTTATTTTTTTGAGACAGAGTCTTCCTCTGTCACCCAGGCTGGAGTGCAGTGGTGCAATCTCACCTCAGTGCAACCTCTGCCTCCAGGGTTCAAGTGATTCTCCTGCCTCAGCCTCCTGAGTAGTTGGGATTACAGGCTTGTGCATCACCATACTCAGCTAATTTTGTATTTTTATTAGAGATGGAGTTTCACTATGTTGGTCAGGTTGGTCTTGAACTCATAACCTCAAAACGATCCACCTGCGTAGGCCTCCCAACGTGCTGGGATTACACGTGTGAGTCATCGTGCCCGGCTAAACTGCTTTTCTTTATAAATTACCCATCTCTGGTATTTCTTTATAAGAACACAACAATGGCCTAACACACCCTGCAAACTGGGTGTCAACAGAGCAATGAAACTGACCAAATAGCAATGGCGGGGGGACTGGGGGTGAGTGGGGGAAAGTGTCATGGGATCTGAATAAGCCCCAAACTGGATATTGACCTCTGGATCCTGGAGACCTACCCTTGGGCCAGAAACCGAAATGGGCTTGGCTCATTCCTGGTAAATATTCCAACCACGCTAGGCGCCAACACCTGGGAGAGCAAGGGGAGGGGAGCCAGGTGAGGGCCTCGAGCTGTACCAAGTTCCTGACGTCAGGACCTCTGGAGGGCTTGGCCAGGAAGCCAAAGCACTCAGAGCAGGGTTTCTGGCTGCCCAAAAAGCACCACCAGGCCAGAAAAACATACTGTGCTCAGGACTGGAAAGCATGTTTTTCTACCCCACTTGATTGCAGTATAACTTAGAGACAGTAAGAGTCACCTGTTTTCAGTGCACGGTCCGTGACTTTTAGTCAATTTGCCAATCTGCGCACCCACCACCATCATCTAGCATTAGAACATCTCCATCACCCTGGAGGGTGTTTAATAACTCCCAAACCTGAAGACGACTATGGTTCAGTCAGCTTTAGGAGGCTGATGAATGACAAAAAAGAAGTTGGTATCTACTTGTTGTTGCTGCCAATTCAGCAACAGGAAGGACGCTCAGAGCAGGCAGAAGGCGGAGCAGATCAGTTATCCCGCCTCTGCCTGAAAAGCACTCAACTAGGCTTGGCTGAAGGACCTGGAAACTCAATTTTTTAAGTAACTATTGCTGAGAATAGTGCTTCCCAAACTAGGATGAAGTCCCCCTTCATCTGCCCATGTTCTCCGGGCACCCTCCTTCCACAATGTCTGAGCAATATGACTGCACATCCGGGCACCCTCCTTCCGCCGTGACTGAGCAGTACGACTGCA
>NW_016107922.1:252989-257046 GCF_001604975.1 Cebus imitator | reverse complement strand
GGCACCCTCCTTCCGCCGTGCCTGAGCAGTACTACTGCACCGCTCTCTCTTCACCATGACAGATCTCAGTGCTACAGCCAGGGAATCAAACACCTTTCCATTACATCCTCAATGTACATTCCTCCTGACAGCTAGATGCTTGCAAAACTACTGTATAAAATGAGGGGCTGTGAGTGCCAAACCCAATAATTTTCTAAATCACTGATCAGAGAAATAAAATTTATGAAAAAAAATGCTTTGACCTTGGAAAACATAAACACACAGGCCTTTTAATTGATGGTACCCATGGGACTGTCAAGTCTTACAGATATCTTTCACCCTGACCCTGATGCTGGACAAAGTGCTCAATGTTTCTTCATATGTAGAACATGAGCAAAGATGCAACGAAGGAACGGTGGAATCAAGGCAGGAATGAAGACTAAAGGCCTACAAGTTCCCGATACACAATCCAACTTAGAACACCCTTCCCTGAGTCCATTTCACCATCCTCAGCCCTGGCATTCCAGGATGTCTGTGCCCTCCCAACCACAGCCTGGCCTGGAAAAGGGACACCCCAAGGGATCAGTATGAATCCCCAAAGCCAAGCTGGCAGAGAACAAAGGATTATACAGCTGAACTCTCCTGCCGTGGTTCCTCTCCGCATGCTACTCCGGCTTCTTGGGCCACTTCCTAAGGAGACAGGGCTCCCAGGGCTCTGCCCTTGGCCCTCTTTCTATTTCATTCCAGCACCATCTTTGTAACTGTCCCCTGGATTCTCCATCAGAATATGCCAGGGCGCCTCCAACTCAGGTTACTCAAAAGAGAACTCCATCTTCCCTCCCAAACGTATGTCTCCCCCTGAATCGCAACTCTAGTAAAACTGCCAAGTACCTAAGTCAGAACTTCCCACTCCAGAAGGTGGGGTGCGTGGGCGTGCAGGCGACTGTACCATGCTAAGCACTGTGGGGAGGCAGCACTGTGCAGGGTGCATTTCCATTTGTTCTCCCTAAATTCCTCACCCATTTATTCCTTCCTTCTTAATGGCACTGCACTGGACTTCATTATCTCCACCTGGACGCCTGCAACAGTCTCCTAAATGTAGACCCTTCCTCAAGGTAGTTTTGGTTTATTTTCTTATTGTGTTAAGATACATGTAAGTTGTTTTTAACCATTTTAATTGTACAATTCCGCAGTATTAAATCCATTCACAATGCTGCACAACCATTGCCGCTGTCTATCTCCAGAACTTTTCTGTCATCCCCAGCAGAAACTCTGTACCCATTAAACACTGGCTCCCCATTTCCCCCTTCCTCAGCCCATACTAATCACCATTCTACTCTGTCTCTATGGATCTGTCTATTGCAGGTACCTCATGTAAGTAGAATCATGTATTTGTCCCTCTGTGTCTGGCTTATTTCACTTAGCATAAGGGCTTCAAGGTTCATCCACATTGTAACATACACCATGACCTCATTCCTTTTTACAGCTGAATAATAATTCCATTGTAGTCCACACTGCATTTAGTTTCTCCATTCACCCATCAATGGAGAAAGAGGCTGTTTCCACCTTTTGACTACTGTGTATAACGCTGCCATGAACATGGGGACACAAACACACCCTGCTCCAGTGTGCAAGTCCCATGGAAGTGATCTTTCTAAACAAATCTACTTATGCCACCTCCCTGTTTACACTTTGAAAGACACCAATTCCCTGCCAGGCTAACCTTGGCTGCAGGTCCTGCTTCACCTCCACCCTCATGGCCTTAACCTCCCAACACCCCAGTGCTTAGGCCCCACATCTGCCTGCTACTCCAGGAACACCCGTGTTGTTCCCAGCACAGTATGTTTGCACATACAGTTTGTTTCACACACTTCCCCCACCTGTGCACACACTTCTCTGAACCTCTGCTTGTCCTCTGTCTTCCATGAACCAAGGCAGATGACAAACATGAACCTACTCATCCATCGAGGCTTTAGGGTCACATCTCCAAGCCCTCCCCAGAACAACTCTGCCCTTTCCTTCTTCCTACACACAGATCTCACCTCTGCTCTCCAAGCACGTCCCAGCAGATGCTGGGCTCCCGGAAGACAGCAAGTGTCTCCCTGTCTGGTTTCTAATCCCAGCAGTTAGCAGTGCCAGACCTACAACAAACACTCAGATCTTTAGGGAATGAATTAAAAGTTTGGCTTCTGAATGTATACTCTTAGCACTCGAGATAAATTGGGGTTTTATTTACATGTGTCTTGACGTAGTTTACTACATGCAGTACGGTGTGGTGGACACATTCACCCCCTGCAGGAACACTACTCAATGCGAGGAACAGTACTGTTAGAAACACCTGTCTGCATGCGTCTTCGTGTAGTGCGTGAGATGTGTCTGGTGCGGTGAACACATTTACTCACTGAACCAAGACTGCTGTGATTCACATGTGCAAGGAGCATTTAAGAAACATCTTATAAAGGCGACTTTACGTAACACAATACATGCATGAAAACCAGAACTCTTAGAAAGACATTTCATACTGTGTCTTTACGTGCACCACAGGGGGCGGGCACAGTCCCTGTAATGACACTACCCTGATGCGACAAATGACTGGCACTCTTAGAACTTTTTATTTTCTCTTTTGGAAAGAAAGGGTCTTCCCCTGTCTGCCAGGCCAGAGTGTGGTGGCGCCATCACAGCTAACTGTAACCCCAAACTCCGGGGCTCAAGCGATCCGCCTACCTCAGCCTCCCAAGTAGCTGGAGCCACAGATGCGCACCACCACGCCCAGCTAATTTTTTTTCCATAGAGGTACAGTCTAGTTCTGTTGCACAAGCTGATCTCAAACTCCTGGCCTCAAGTAATCCTCCTGTCCTGGTCTCTCAAAGTGCTGGGACTAACAGGCATGAGCTACCATGCCCAGCCTCCAATATTTTGTTTTTAAAACCATGTGTAAGTTGGGTTATTTAGCTTCCAATTCCTGAAAAAAGACCAATAAGTAACGACATTTTTTCCAAAGGCTTCCCTCTGTAAGCAGGCCTGAAACCCATTTGTGTTCTACTTCATTTCTCTCTCTCTTTTTTTTTTTTTTTTACAGGGTCTTGCTTGTTGCCCAGGCTGGAGTGCAGTGGCACAATCTTGGCTCACTGCTACCTCTGCCTCCCAGGTTCAAGCGATTCTCCTGCCTCAGCCTCCCAAGCAGCTGGGACTACAGGCATGCGCCACCATGCCCGGCTAATTTTTGTATTTTTAGTAGAGATGGGGTTTTGCCTGTTGCCAAGGCTGGTCTCGAACTCCTGACCTCAGGTGATCCATCTGCCTCGGTCTCTGAAAGTGCTGAGATTACAAGTGTGAGCCACCATACTCAGTCTCTGTGCTCTATTTCAGAAGGAACACACCTCTTTAAAGCAAAAGGGCTACGTGTAACCAAGAAAACTCTCATATTTGGAATGTAGAAAAGTTCTGTATAAACTGATAAGGGAGGAAACAGACACCAAAGGAAAAACAGGCAGAAGATTTGGTCAGGCATATCACAAAAGAGGACGCTCAAATCACCAAGGCATGTGAACAGTTGTTCCACATATGAGTCACCAGGAAGGCCATCAAAACCACATGAGGTCCTATTACCCATCAGAATGACTAAAATTAAAGACTGGCAATGCCACGAGTAGGGAAGGAAAGGGAACAACTGGAACTCTCGACAACATGCATGTGAACGCGTACAACCACTATGCAGAATTATTCAGCAGTGGTTCTTAAAGCTACACACACATCCACCCTCAAACTCAGCAGCTGTGTTCTTGGGTATACCTCTAGCAGAAATGAATGTCTGTGTTAGCCAAAAGACAAGTATAAGAATGTTCATTGCAGCTTCATTCATAAGACTCCAAAATTGGAAACATTCAAATGACCAACAGCAGCAAAATGATAAAGAAGTTGCATTTATAGTCAGGCAACGGAATACCACACCGCAGGAAGCAGGAACGGACGACTGCAGCACGCGGCCACACCGAGGAAACTCAGACTAGTACCACACCGCGGGAAGCAGGAACGGACGGCTGCAGCACGCGGCCACACCGAGGAAACTCAGACTAGT
>NW_016107922.1:236773-252214 GCF_001604975.1 Cebus imitator | reverse complement strand
GGCCACACCGAGGAAACTCAGACTAGCACCACACCGGGGGAAGGAGGAACGGATGGCTGCAGCACGCGGCCACATCGAGGAAACTCAGACTAGTACCACACCGCGAGAAGCAGGAACGGACGGCTGCAGCACGCGGCCACACCGAGGAAACTCAGACTAGCACCACACCGCGGGAAGGAGGAACGGACGACGGCAGCAGGCGGCCACACCGAGGAAACTCAGACTAGTACCACACCGCGGGAAGGAGGAACGGGCGATGGCAGCATGTGGCCACACCGAGGAAACTCAGACTAGTACCACACCGCGGGAAGGAGGAACAGACAACGGCAGCAGGCGGTCACACCCAGGAAACTCAGACTAGTTGTACTGGGAAAAGGCGGCAGGCACGGGGAAGAAAATACCGTATGACTCCATGTACACAGACAGAAACAAAGTTCACATCTATGGTACAGAAGTTGGCTCAGACAGTGGCCACCTGGGAGAGGATGGGACTTGGGACCCTGCTCTGGACAGTGGTGCTGTGTCGACTTGGTTAAGCTGGGAACTATGTTTCCCAGGGCCCCCAGTTAGAGTGTGAGTTAGAACTGGCCAAGCCAGGAAGTTCTATAAAGCTTGAAAGGCGAACTGAAGCAGTGGCCATGAGGTGAAGGACAGAGACACGGGCACCTGGAGGTTCCAGCCTGCCCTGCCCTCCACACTGCGGCCAGCTCCCCTTTCTCATGCTGACCCTGCTGACCGACCACAGGCCCCAGACCTGCCACCAATCACTGAGCCATGGACCCAACTGGACAGCAGCTCCCCAGAGGCAGTACCTACCCACACACTCCCCTCCGGTGGCTCCACCTGCGCAACAGACTGGGTTCTGGGCGTCCCTGTGAGCTTGGGCGCATCCAACCACACCAATACTTAAGGCGACTGGCGAGTGACTCCTCTCTGACCTCCCAACCATCTGGACCCTCTGGTCCCCCAACTTGTGGAGATTCTAATTCCGGCAATAAGTTCCTTATCCCTAACTCCCCTGACTGAACCCTGCTGGGCACCAGACAGACGTTCCTATATATACAAATTCAAGTTGCACACTCAAGCTTTGTGCACTTTATAAAATGTATGTTATACCACCATGTGAAAAACACTAAAAACAAAAGCCCCACAAGGGCATCACGAGTGGTGTGAGAAAACCGTGATCTGAGGGGCCCAGCAGCCTGTGAATGGAATCTGCACCAGGCTTCACATGCTAAGGAAGAACCACACAACAGTGCTTGGCATCAGATCTGGCAGACAGCTGGGAGCCCAAAGGGGTGTGGCTGCTGACCAGGGCCAGGGTTGTGTGCTATATAAATAGCCAAACGGACACATGCTCCCTGCCTGGCAAGCTACCAGCAGGCTACCAACTCCATGGAACCAAGTCTAGAGAGACTTGTCCCTTCTGAAGGGACAGACTCAGCAAATTCAGTGTGCACCCTGAATGCAAGTTAAGTAGGGCATCCCTAAATGGGCAGAAAGGGACATGTGAGGAAGGGCAGGGATGAGTAACAGATCCAGCCTGTGGCATTTAGAACCTGCACCAGCAGGGTTCTTGGATAACCTTTCTCAGATGCGCACACGCATTTGCATGAGAAGATGCCAATGAGTTGTACACCTGAGCATCCCCAGAGCAGCTGTGTTTCAGGCAGGAGACCCACGTGTCTTGCCACCTTTCACTCCATTTGGCACATTATTTACCCAGTGCATAGTGTATGTCAGGCCTGTGCTTGCAATTAAACTTACAGTGGTGAATGGAAACCCAGCGCCTGCCCTTGTGGAGCTTACCGTCTAGTGGAAAATACAGACAATAAACAAGTGAGCAAGCAAGCACATAATGACAACACATGGGTACTGGGAAGGACATGCACAGGTGATGGTGACTTAGAATAGCAGGAGAGGCCCTAAGTCAGGGAAGCTTTCTGAATAGCTTAAAGCAGAGAACTGCAGGACAAGAAGCAATAGCACGTGCTCGGTCTTCATTCCTCTGTTGGGATTCCTCTCTGATGCCACCTTCCTCTGCAAGAGCGCAATGACATCTACCCATATGTCCCCAACCCCACCACGTATGCAGGCAGCACTTCATGTTTCTCCAAGTACTTCCATGCAGATTATCCTACTTACAACTTGTAGTTCTGTGAGTCTGGAAGGCAGATGCTGACGTCTCCTCTCGAGATGCAGAAACGGAAGTCAAGGGAGAGGGAACAACATCCTGAGTCACATGGCAAGCTACCCATGGCACCTGCTTAAATGGTGGCTTGCCTGCATGGTCTCTTCTTGCTTTTTTCCATCACTACTGCTTTTAAGTAGGCCAAAGAAATACTCCGTTTGTTCTATCATTGGTCCTTCCCAGGACCCGTCAATTCTCCAAGGACATTATTTTAAATTGGATAATGTCAAACTAGCTTTTTACCCCCATCTACTTCAGTCCCATACTTATTTTTTAAAAACTGGATTGCTATTTTTTAAAAACAGATTGCTAACTTCACCATGTCTCAAACTAACTTCTATCCTGACACCTGTAAAGTTTGATTATTCTCTCATAACCAGTTTACATCACCGTCTCCCCAGATTCATGAGTTCCTGAGAGTGAGGGCTATGTCTCATTTTCAGCATTAAAGCAGTCAAGATATGAATGAAGCCAACAAATTACCTGCAAAAGCGCACAGATTCTCTTCATCTTCTGGCCAACAGTTATACTTCAAGGTCAGATTTCAAGCTCAGTATGAGACTTTACAAATACCCCTTTTTTTGCAAGGAGGCGGCATGAGAGGCCTGTCGACCATGTCTTGCTGATGATAGTAACTACCTCTATTTATTAAATTTTCTTAAGTGTCAAGCATGACTGGGCACTTTACAGAAATCTTTTCATTTCATCTTCACAACAATCTGGTAAGAAACATGATTCTCACCATACAGATGAGAAAACTCAGGATCATGGGGTAATTAACTTGCTCAGCTAATAAGCAGAGGAAGACAACATTCAAGCTCGGGAGTGCCTCACTTTAAAGCCCTAATTATCCCACTTCCCCACAAAAACTCACAGGTGTCGAGAATGAAACACAAACTAACACCTCCACGGGGAGACCAGACCGACCAACGCGGAGTGGTTGAACTTAGATCGCTGAATAGCTGGACATACAGCCAAGCTCAGTGTGGTTCAGCCATGAACACAGCTCCACAGGCAATATAGATCTGAACTGATGTGGTGGGGGTGGGCTGCCTTTTCCCTATGCTGCTGTGTTATTAACACTCCCCCTTACCAATGGAGGAGGCTGTGTTAGGCCCCCGGGATTCTGTGCATTCCTGAGCTTAAACTTGGCAGACCACTGTGCTGCACTCGGATACCAAGTACAATTCCGGACAACAGATTTGAGTGTTGAAATGAATGAGTCCCTTGGTCTAAGCTAATGCTTTGATACCCCGAGTCTAAAAGGGGTAGTATGGCAGAGGCTGAGGTTGCTACTCACTTGTGAAGGTCAGCCCACCACTCTTCGCACCAATGTTCCTGGCTCGAGCTGACATCTCAAGGTCATTCAGCACATGCTGCAAAAACCATCTGGGTAACACATAGTGAAGGCTAAGTACACATCTACATAGGCATTAGGGCTCATGACCTGTATGAATCCCAGGCTCTTGCTCCTACCCCTGACTACCATATACAGCATACAAGCTCCCAGTAAAGGGGTGCTGTGGTTTGAATGTTTGTTCCCTTGGAAATTCATGTAGAAATTTCATCTCCAATGTGGTAGTATGCAGAGGTAGAGCCTTTAGGAAGTCATTGGGATTAATGACTAATCTATTCATGGATTAATGCATTATGGGAGTGGGACTGGTGTCTTCAAAAGAGGAGGAAGTGACTTGAGTTGGCACATTCAGCTCCCTTGCCATGTGATCAGCTATGCGCTGTCTGCAGAGTCCCCACCAGCAAGAAGGCCGTCCCCAGACACTCAGCTTCAGGCATTCTGTTACAAGCAATAGGAAACACAGAGACAAAGCAGGTGGGGGAGCAGGGCCTGAGATTCAGCTGGCACCCCACTCAGCAAGCCACACACTGGCTGAAGACCAGTGCCACACAGAAGAAGGGCTGCACCTCCCGCCCCGTCACAAAGGTGCTGCAGGAGCAAGCAGTAGCCACACATCCCTGCCATCCCCCCGGGGAGGCCAAAATCCAGAGGCAGGGCAGGAAGCCTGGGAGGCTGGAATGAATTCTGGAGAGTGAATTTGGCCACACGAAGGGCTCTGACTCAACCCTCTGTACCTTACGAAGAACAGACCTGCCTCTCTGCAATTCTGTAAGATGATATCAATCATTTCCAAAGGAGCTACACAAATAGTGCTTTCCACATGTAGAAATGAAAAGCCCTCCCTGGCTGGAGAGTGACTGGAAAACCAGGCTCCTATCTTTATATTAAATTAGAGCAACTGCTCTCCTCTACAGCAAATACTCTCAGTCACTTCTGCCTACCTAATGCCACAAAAGATACCACAGAAACGCGGATAACCAATGTAAAAGACATCGGGACCTGTGACACTACTGCACACACTGATGACCTGAGCTCTCTTCTGCAGGCACAGATGTACATACTGTATTTACTGAAGGTACTCATACTCCCCTAGAGTCGAAGCATTATAACTGGCAGTCCTGTGCCACTCCTAGGTCAGAACATGCCTTCAGTACACCAGAGAAGGCCCCTGGGCTTCAAACCTCTGAAGTTAAGGACAGAAACCGGGGCAAGGAAATGCCACCATCTGATTTTTTCAATGTATCAATCAACTGTCATTTTAATATCTGCCCTTTCTGGGCCAGTTGGATGCAACTTCAAAAATAAGACTTCTTGTCAATCAGCCTATAAAGAAGAGAAGTGATCGTGGCAGGCACAGTGGCATGCACCTGTAGCCCAGTGATTCAGGAGGCTGAGGTGGGAGGGTCGTTTGAGCCCAAGGGGTCCAGGCTGCAGTGGGCTATGATCGCACCACTGCACTCCAGCCTGGGCAACATAGTGTGACTGTCTGAAGAAGGAAGGAAAGAGGAGGAGGAGGAAGAAGAACACGGATTCTGATGAAGGCTGTTAAACCCACACAACACAACTTTAGAAAAGCCAAACCCAACCCAAAGATCAAAGGGAACAGGGAAGGACTAGTTGCATGAATAGTCAAGTCTACTGGCAGAAAGCAGGGAAGAAATGACAACTTTGGGAGTAAAAGAAAAAATAAGCTCATGACAAGATGCAAAGGTAGGATAAATCCAAGGATGTATCATAAAAACAAACGCAATGGCAGTCAGAGAGAGGTTCAGAAAGGAAAACTAGGCAGGAGAGAGTCGAAACAGGCAGAGAATACTTAAGCACTTAAAGAACATTGTTCAGATCTGTGGACAAATTTCTCAAAGGGAAGGCTATGAGCCCTACCTCACAGGACAGGCCAGCATCAAACAGCTCAATAAGTATTTAATCAGAGTAGGAGGATTTACACAAAATAAGCCAAATGCCACGTAAACTCCTGTGGAATCAGACCCTGGGTAGAATCACAAGCCCATCCACTCCTCCCCCAACTACCCACTAAAGAAAGCACGACACCCTGTTATCGGCCATGCGATGAATGGACCAAGGAGAGCACTTCCTCTGCCCTGTATCAGACGCAGCAGGTGCTTCATCCACACAGCCGAACCCCACAGTTTACCTGCTCTATTCGTCTTATAACAAGTCTTCACTCAGAACTGCTACACAATATTTTTTCTCAGCCTGCATTGCCCTCAGAGACTCAAAAGACTCCTGTCCAAAGAGATTCCATCATTAGAGAACAATGTCACCACTGTCAACACTGGCACCAATGTCAGCCAGGTTGAAAATCAGTCATTCCAGAGTGGAGATGACGGCTGTCAATCAGTGGATATTGATGACGGCAGGTTTGGTCTTAAGCACGTTCCCATTCTCAGCTTTTCTGGAACAAAAGTGCATGGGGCTTGGAGAGAGGCCAATGGATTATAAAGACTCGCAGGAGACCCTGCACCTGGGTTCTTCCCAGGAGACAAGGGGCTCCCCTGCAAAGACAGAAGTCAAAAGATGCAAAGTAGAAACAGGTTGAGCTTCAAATGCAACATCAGTGCAACGGCGGTCATTGTTTCTAAAATTCAGGCAGTTGTCAGTTTGAGAAAGAACTATCACTGCTTTTCATATGCCATTCTTGGGATACAGGAATTTAGAAGAAGAAAAATATATTTTTACTATAATGTAAGGCTGTTTGGTCGACCTTCACAGAGTATACATAAAGCTCATTAGAATCATCAAGGAACTTTAAAACTATACCTATGTTCAGGCCCCACTCCAGACCCATCCAATCAGAATCTGCGGTGGCCTGGGACAGGCATGGTAATTCCCTCCCAATCCCATGCTAAAGCGCCCCCAGGGCCCAGGGGGAGGAAAGCAGAAGGCAGGCCTGGGGCTGCAGCACAGCAGAGGAACAGGCAGTGGTTGCCCTGCCTTCAAGTGGGCCTTCTCCGTTACCTGCACGTCAACCACCTGTGCGGCAATACCACAAGGACCAGGAGGCGCCCAGTCACACACAGCACTCAAGGAAACGATCTGCCTCGTCTCTGGGCGTGTCTGTTTTGTTCAGGAAAATGTGAACCAGTTGCAACATTCTGTCCCTCCAGAGGTGCAGCCACACGGCAACATGGCTAAAGATAGCCCGGTGATTGTATGCTTGCAGGAAAGCACAGAATTAAGCGCAGCCAAGTGGGCGAAGGGAAGTCCATGCAGCAAGTGATTGTGGCTGTCCAGCCAGCTGCGGAGTTTCCTCTCACCCAACAAATCAAAGCCCAGGCTACCCCAGAAGGGGATATGGAGCCCAGCCCCACAACACTTCTGCGGCTTGGGAGGGAGGCTCATCCAGTCCTCTGCCCGTACCGCCCCCTGTCAGACATGCCTCACCTCCTCCACTTAGCCTAGTGGTGCGGCTTCACCAGCCAAGCTTTCCAGAAGCAGCTGTTAAGGTCTGTGCAGATCCATGGGCATGAAGTGGCAACGATCATATGTAAAATCTAAGGAAAGCGGTTTTCAGATGCTCAGAGACCTCACCGAGTCCGAAGACAGTCGCCAGCAAAGCCCTGATGAAAAGTTTCCTGAGCAGGACTGCTGCAGGGACACTGTGGGGGCCCTCTGACAGAGCCTGGCCTCACACTGGGCTTCTGGAGGGTCTGAGCAGCTACAGATGACCAGCACCTAGAGATGACAATGATGCCGCTGGGCAGCACCGGTGAGCCAGGCCCATGGTGTCAACCAGGGCAGTCCCAGAGGGCTTCAGCCTGATGGGTGCTGCCCTAAGAGACCCGGGCCAGGCCTGCTCTGCCGAATTCCCAGCAGTGCCACCGTCCTCTCTGCAGCACAGCAGTCCCAGCAAAGCCCAAGGTGAAAGCAGACCTCACTGAGCAGCTTCTGCCCTCAGGCCCTTGAGACCATAGGCAGCGCTGAATTCACACACCAGAGCCACTGCTACGAACCACAGTTCCCTTCCAGGATGGACACCTGCTGACGGCAGGAAGAATTCCCAAGCTCTGCAGGAACTGAGGGACATTTTTCTGATTATTTTTTATTTCCCTGAAATCAACTCCTCTTCCTACTCTTTCTTGGGCCAATAGAAGAGGTTTCCTTGAAATTGCATCAATTCTTCTCTCTTTTTCTTTTTGAAACAGTCTCACTTTGTTGCCCAGGCTTGAGTGCAATGGCTGATCTCAGCTCACTGCAACGTCCGCCTCCAGGTTTCAAGCGATTCTCCGGCCTCAGCCTCCTGAGCAGCTGGGATTACAGGCATGTGCCATCACACCCGGCTAATTTTTTGTATTTTTAGTAGAGACGGGGTTTCACCATGTTGGCCAGGCTGGTCTTGAACTCCTGACCTCAGGTGATGCTCCTACCTCAGCCTCCCAAAATGCTGAGATTACAGGCATGAGCCACATATCCGGCCGCATCTATCCTTCTCTTAACAGAGAAGATTAAAGCAGACAGGCAAAATATCTCCAGTGCAAAAAGTATTGTTGCTGTCATGAAAACAAAGGGCTTTTCCTGATGTGAGCAGCCCTTCTACTCTGGGTGCGAAAGCGGGGCTGAGCTTTACGAACAGATCAGGTGATGCGCAGCCCTGACTCTGCTCCCACCTTTCCACCTTCTTTGATAGCGTCAACTGGAGGGAACAAAAGAGCAACAGCTCTGCTGTCTGCTGTTTCCGGGCCTGTCCCATAGAGAAAACAATCAGTTTGAGCTTTATGCCATGACATCATCAGCCACCAATCAGCACAGAGAAGGTGGAGCAGGTTTTGTCTGTGAAACCAACCACTGCGATCATTAAATAGCAAAGGGCAGTGTAGGTGTGAGGTGGGGTTTTTCTCATATCTTTTTCTGCTTGAAACTATAGAAAAGAGTGAGAAGTGGAGGACAAAACCTTTCTATGGAGAAAAACAGGCACCCCAAGGCTGCACCTGTGCTCTGCCCTCTCCGCCTCCCACCCCTGCGACACCGACAGTGGAAGCCTCCGTCCCAGGAGGCGGTCAGTAGCACCTGCCCAGCGCTCCCGGCCACGGACAGGGTCGGAGCTTTAGGAAAGCTGTTGACCGTTACCTGACTGCGTGCGTGCGTGCGTGTGTGTGTGTGTGTTTTCAAACAGGGTCCCATTCCTGTAAAAGACTTTGGTTGACATGGACATTGTTAAAACCTCTATGGAGAAACCAGTGTTTACTTGTGCGTCACAGCTAGAGGTTCTTGGGACTTGATTATTTCCAGCCACTTTTCTCCCGGAAAACACTGGCCATCTCATGAATGAAGCCGTTTAGCCAAGGTTAGAATATGCAAGGAGAGAGGGGGTGGCAGTGGGAGAGGGCACAGGGTTCCAGGAGAGCAGGGGGTGAAGGAGAACACTCACAGAGCAAATATTGTTTACAACTGCAGAGCCAAGCTAATGTGATCTCCCGCCTGTTCGAGCATATTATTACATTAAGTCCCGAACAATGAAGTCGGAGGCAGGGACAGCAGAGCCGACACGGCCTCCGCTCTGCTAATGGCACAAGGGCAACATTCCATGCAGAGTTTCAGTGTGTACCAACCTCCTGGGAACCTAGCAGTGCTGGGCAGCAGGGAGCACACGCACCCACCAATGAGGGGCGGGAGAGACAGGCAGGTTTCAAGAGAAGGGCACTACACCCTTTCACGTGCAGCTCTAGGGGAAGGCAGGTGGGGGAAACTGCATTTTTAACTGAAAATAGGGTACAACCGAACATGTTAAGAGAAGGGCAGGCTGCTGGGTCCTCCAACAGCCATTTGAGGGTGGAGCAGGCCATGGTGGCAGATGGGGGAAGAGGCTGAGGCGGAACAGGGTTCTCCCCCACAGTTCCTGGGGACCACTGGACTGTTCACTTCCAGTAGCATCACTGCACACCTCTGAGATCATCAAACTTACTAGAAATGATAAATATACTATCAAATGCCACTAAATATGAAGGTCTCACTCAGACACAGGGGGACCTTTTTTTTTTTTTTTTTTTTTTTTTATGACCGAGTGTAAAATTAAGATTAAGGCAATAAATACAGGGTCTAATACCTCAGGCTGGGCTCAGTCTATCAGTCTATACCTATTAGGGCTGAGTGCTGTCAAGTCCAACTCTCCCTGACTCCCAGGAGAAAAGCCTCAAGTCCTCTTTCACACACCACTTCAGCCTCTACCTGCCCCCATAAGAAAGCCTCCATCCCTGTATTTCTTTCCCTTTTTCAGCCTAGCCAGTGGTGGCGTAACATGACTGCCAGCTGAGAGCTGGAGTCTGAAAGCCACCCGAGGGCCTGCGTTTTCTTCACCCTCGACCACCAATGCACATGAAAATCTAAATTTAGAGGGGAACTTGGGCACTGGCCCCCTTCGCCCTAGACCACTAATGCACGTGAAAATTTAGGAGGGGACCTTGGGGACCGGCCCAGACAGAAAGCAGGGTCCTCGGCCAGCTCCCCAGGGGCCCATGTGCAGCCAACATCCACTGTGGGCTCTGAGCACCCCTGCACAGGGCCTGTGGGAGCAGAACAGGCACCTCAAAGAAAAACAATCTGAAACGAAGGCACCAGTCAGGAAGACCTTCAAGCATTCACTCCCGGGTGTCCCCCGAGTCAAACGGCAGGATTCACATGACGACCTGGTTTCTTCCCCTGAGACGTGGAGAGCAAGGGGTAACATGCACCCCACTGCCCAGGGGGAGGAAGGGGCTTGGTAATGGCAGCGGGCCCCTCTCCACACAGCCCCCGCATGCCCCGATTCCACCATGGACCTCCCTTCTCCACCTGGGATGCCTTTCAGCCCAGCCTCCCACATCAAAGACCACTGCCAAGGCTTCTCTTCTGCCCAGAGAGCAGGGAAAGAAGGGATGAGGAAGAGAAGAGGCTGTGTTTAGCAGGAGACTGAGGCAGAAGGGATGAGGTGGGTCACACAGGCCCAGCCCCACAGGAGCACGGTCGCTCAGTGACGCAAGGGCCACAGGAGCTGAACGGCAAAGCTGCTCTGTCAGGTTACAGGAAGGGGCAGACACGAGCCCAGAGGGATCCGAAAGCAATCACCTTATCAAGTTATTCAAAATTCAGACAGAAGGTCAGGACAGGAAATCCTCGCTATGAACAACAGGGTATTAAGTGGAGGAGAGTGTCACAAGCAGGTACAAATGACTCAAAGCAGGCGGCACTGCCAAGTCCTTGATGGGGTTTTCCCAGGAGTCTCCTGTGGTTGTCCCAGGGAGCACAAACCAGATGCTCTTGCCAGTTTTAACCAGAGCAGCTCCACCTGCCTAGGAGGCCAGATAGGACGGCATTTTCCCTGGCTTCGGGAGTGGGCAGGCACCCCTACTCCCTAAAAGAACAAAAAAGAATGACAGCAGCCTCATAGCTTGTGGACCATATTAGAGCAGGCAGCACAGCTAGCATTCTGGCCCTCTGCCCTGCATTTAGGACACCGCCTGTGTGAAATGACGACCCACATGTTTATTTACTTACACACACATGGCCCAGGAGAACTCTTTCATTTACTGTAGGGAACCACCTTATAAATGGGACACATCTTTATATGTGCAAAAGATCCCTCAGGCAAGCTTTTGTGAGAATACTGACCTGCAGTCCCGGAATGTCTCAGCACATGCGACACTGAGTCATCTTAGTGCCGCACACATGTAGACAACAGGCACTGCGCACACATGTGGACACATCCCTAAAGTACCAGGAAACACAAATCCAAAACCACCAGGTGACTGGGGAAAGCTCCTCTTACCCGAAACACAGAGGAAAAGCGGCCATTCATGTGATGCTTAAGTGAGGGTGACCGACTTTCCTCTTCCCTGTTCCAAAGCGGCTCTATTCCAAGTGTGCGCATCACAAGAGGGCTGCGTGTGACCTGAGGGAGTGGTGGGCAGGTTCCTACAGGCTGCCTATTTTTAACCTCTGGTCTTTCCTGCCCCTTCCCCTGGGGAACACTCCTCCCTATGCTCTCCAGCACACGGCCCAGCTGAAGCACAGGATACTCATACTAAGCCGGAAGGTGGGTGGGGAGGGCCCTGGTATCGCCTCTCCATACTTCAGATTTCAGAGTATGGTCTGAGGAATTTGGATAAAAGCGGGAGTGAAGAAACTATTTAAATCACAAAGAAAGGGGGAGTGAGACTTCAGCAGAGAAACGCGGCACGTCGACTGTCTGCTGTCCATCTAAGACCAGGGCCGGGCTGCAGGGCTGCACGGCTGGACTGGCACCCTCTCCCGGCTTTGTTCTCCCAGGCCAGCCCAGAGCCCCTGCACGAATTCATCTTGCAGCCTGGGCCCTGCCAGCAAGGCCGTGCCTGCCAAGACAGCCTCTATACACCCAGAGGGGAGCGGTCCCCCCGGCGTGGCCCACTACCCATGAGACAGCGTTTTCCCTTCACGAAGAGGTAACTGGCAGAAGGAAAGAGGAAAAGACCTGGGTGCCTGCCTGGCTCCAAACTCCAATTTGCAGCTCTGCTGTCCCTCACCCTCCGTGTTCTGTCCACGCTGCTGAGATGGACTGCAGTGTGAGTTCTCTTCTGGTAAGAAATCACAGGAACTGAACAGTGAACTCTACTCATTCTGGTTTTTTATCAATCTGTCATCGTAAAATCAGAAGTAAGAGAAGATGCCTTAATCCCCTCAAGAGTAAATTTTCTTATTTCTGTTTGCTCTGTTGTCCAGGCTGGAGTGCAGTGGTGCCATGACAGCTCACTGTGACCTCCAACTCCTGAGCTCAAGCGATCCTTCCATGTCAGCCTCCCAAGTGGCTGGGACCACAAGTGGTGGCATGCACCACCACACCCAGCTATATTTTTTTAAGTTTTTTGTAGAGATGGCGCCTTGCTATGTCACCCAGGTGAGACTTCGCAGGCTCAAGTGATTCTCCCACTTCAGCCCCCCAATGCACTGGGATTACAGGCCTGAGCTACTGAACCCGGCCTAACTTGATGTGGTTCACCTTCAAATCGCTTCAAATACACTTACAAATTCATCCACATATACCGTGTCTTCTACCAGAAAGACATCATGTGTTTAACAGCAAAAGGTTAAAAAAAACAACCCACAACACTGCCAGTACAGATCCAGGACACCAACTCTAAGGTCCCGGGTTCTCAAGCCCCTGCTCCTGTAAAGCAAGGCACCAGAGCTTGAAAGCTCGGGAGGTGACCTACCAGATGCCTGTGGCATCCACCTCCCTTCCGTCCCCGCCACCGGAAAAGAAACTACACCGCTGTATGGTAAGTCCCCACTTCGCTGCCTGCCCTGCTCTGGCATGCCCTCCACATAGATCTGCAAGCGCCCCTGCCCCCGCAGGAGGATGCACACGAGCTGGGGAGGATGCCTCCACAGTGTGGCTACAACCTGCTGGCTCTCCGGCTAGAATCCGAGAGCTCCCAGGACGGTTACTTTGGTAGACTCCACTTCTTGATAGTTTGTTTTGTGCAGCATGGGTACTGGCAGGACATGGTGGAGTCCGGAGGTGGGGTATGGCAGGGTGGCAGTGCTCTCCCTGCCCAGCTCCTGCTCCTCCCTTCCCCAGTCCTCACACACCAGCCACAGAGCATTTGACACCAGGCACCCGCAAGACACAGACCTGCTCCTCAGAAGCTTGGGGCTCATCCTGGAAATCAGGGAACAATACAAGAGAAGATGGAATATGAGTCTCAGAAAGTTGTCTATTTTGTTCCTTTTAAAAACAAGATTTCTCAGCCAGGTGCAGTGGCTCACGCCTATAATCCTAACACTTCAGGAGACTGAGGCGGGTGGATCACCTAAGGTCAGGAGTTCGAGATTAGCCTGATCAATATGGTGAAACCCCATCTCTATTAAAAATACAAAAATTAGCCAGGCATGGTGGTGCATGCCTGTAATCTCAGCTACCTGGGACGCTGAGCAGGAGAACTGCTTGAACCTGGGGAGTGGAGGTTGCAGTGAGCTGAAATCGCACCACTGGACTCCAGCCTGGGCAACAGAGCAAGACTCAATCTCAAAAACAAAAACAAAAACAAAAAAACAACAACTTAAGATTTCTCATACCAGCAGTCCCAGCACTTTGGGAGGATGAGGCTGATGGATCTCAGAGCCCAGGAGTTCCAGACAGCAGCCTGGGCAACATGTTGAGTGTGACCCCATCTTTACAAAAAATACAGAAACTAGCTGAGCCCACATGGTGGCGCATGCCTGTAGTCCCAGCTACTCGGGAGGCTGAAGTGGGAGGGTGGCTCCAGCCCAGGAGGTAGCAGTTGTAGTGGGCCGAGATTGTGCCACTGCACTCAAGCGAGACACTATCTCAAAAAAAAATAAAACAAAACACAATTTCTCAAAGATTAACAAGAATCCAACTAATGTAACTGAACACTTAGCGCTGGCTGAGTGCATACACCCAGCTACCACTTACGGGCAAACACTGTGACACGATGATTCACTTGCATTATCTCATTTTATCTTCCAAGTAACATTATGAGTATAATGTTTCCGCACTGTAGAAATCAGGCAACTAAATTAAGGTTGAGGAAGCTCAGACACAGTGAGCCATGAAGGAGAACTGCCCTGCAGAGGGTGGGCTGTTTCTGACACCTGTGTCCCTCCCCAAACAGCGCCTCACCTGGTGGGTCCAATGTATTAACTCCGCCCTCTCTTTCTTTTTCTTGCCATTTCTGTCATAAACTTTGTAAGTGTGATGCCACATCTCTCCAGCTATTCCCTGTATGATCTGAAAACTTTTCTAACAAAGAGTGACTGTCAGTAAATCTCCAATACCATAGTGCCTGCTCAATGCCAAGTATGCGTCGCGTGCTGCAAAGGGTCCAAACACAAGATGGATCTGTAAAGCAGAGGACGGAACAGCCAGGCAGTGACCCCTAAGAAAAGGTGGTAAGTACGTGACGCAGGGGCAGATGCTCCCCATGTGCACACAAGGCACCTGGGGAGCCTGGCACAATGTGAACCTCGGTCCAGCAGGCCTGGGTGGGCCAGAGATGCTGTGTTTCTAACAGGCTCCTGGGCCAAGCCCATGCTGCTGATCAACAGGAGCTAAAGTGCTTCCAGAGGGTCCCTGGGATGGTCTAGAAAAGGAGAGATGTGATCAGAAACAGCCTGCAGAGGACTGAGTAGAATCTGGAGAAGTGTGGGGCGGAGTGTCATCAGGAAGAGAGGAAACAGTACTTTAGAAAGAGGGAAAAACTCAGGCAAGGAAGAAGCACAAAGGCACAGGTCATTCACAGGGTATAGCTTTTTTTTTTTTTTTTTTTGAGACAAGAGTCTCCCTCTGTCACCCAGGATGGAGTGCAATGGTGCTATCTTGGCTCAATGCAACTTCCACCTCCCAGGTTCAGGGGAGTCTTGTACCTCAGCCTCCCAAGTAGCTGGGATCACAGGCACCCGCCACCACACCTGGCTAATTTTTTTTTTTTTTGAGACAAAGTTTCACTCTTGTCGCCCAGGCTGGAGTGCAACGGCGCGATCCCAGCTCACTGCAACCTCTGCCTTCTGGGTTCAAGCGATTCTCCGGCCTCAGCCTCCCCAGTAGCTAGGACTACAGGTGCCCACCACCACACCCAGCTAATTTTTAAATTTTTAGTAGAGACGGGGTTTCACTATGTTGGCCAGGCTGGTCTTGAACTCCTGTGATCCACCCGCCTTGGCCTCCTGAAGTGCTGGGATTACAGTTGGGAACCACTGCACCCGGCCAGCTGTCCATTTTAAAACACGTAACAGCACTTCTGAACGGTGCCACTTGGTTTCCAGGACTTATAGGACGACTCCCTTAGAACAGAGTTTACTGACCAGCTTGAGAATGAGTTCCGGGAGGGAACAACTGTTGCTGCTGATCTGAGGAGGAGTCACACTCGAGACAGAGGTCTTGCAGGGGGCAGTCCCAACA
>NW_016107922.1:181094-234797 GCF_001604975.1 Cebus imitator | reverse complement strand
GGGCAGCCCCGACAACGCTACTTGGTGAGGTTCAGAGGAGGAGTCACACTCGAGACAGATGTCTTGCAGGGGGCAGCCCCGATGATGCCGCTGCTTGGTGAGGCTCAGAGGTTAAAGCCATGAACTCTGGCACACCACAGCCTCTAACCAAGGAATGCTTTGTGAGACATTTTTAAATACTCACCATCCCATAAAGAACAGGAGAGGAAATCCCACTGTCAGCTCCACCCTGGCCAGTCGCCTACCACAGGTCTCCTGGGAGAAGGGCCAAGGCAGTGCTCTCTCCAGCTGGGCATCTGGTGATGTGGCCGGGCTTCCTGGCTGGGCCACTTCCTCCACTGTCTCAAAGTGGCATTGCCCTTACTCAACAAGTTCCTCCACAGCCAGAAATGAATGCCCAGACTGTAAGGAAAGGTCACCCGAGACCCTGCAGTGTGCGGGTGACAGTAAACTCTCAGTAAGTGGTGGCTCTTCACTGAGGTCACCTCAGGCACATTCACTGTTTGGGAATAGGCAGGGTGGTACTGCCGGGAGCACTGGATCAGGATCAGAAGACAGGGATCTGAACCCGGGGTCCATCACTTAGTGAGCTGTCTGAGAGCTAAGAGCCCCTGTATGATGCTCTTCCTTCCATGACACAATCTGCTTCTGTTCAGATCCTATCAGTCACTATCCCTGAAAGGAAAAAGTCAGGGCACAGTGAAGAAACATGACCTTGTTCTGGTCAAACACCAAATCCATGACTGCCAAGGAATAAAATGACTGCTCCGGGTTGCCATTAAACGAAACACTCTTCTGTTACGGAATAACTAGAGAACAATCTATTAACTTGCCTTTAGTAAACCAGTATTTAAGATTTCTTTTTTTTTTTTCTCCCAGACAGGGTCTTGCTCAGGTACCCAGGCTTGAGTGCAGTGGCAAAATTTTGGCTCACTGCAACCTTTACCTCCCAAGTTCTAGTGATTCTCTTGCTTCAGCCTCCTCAGTAGCTGGGAATACAGGTGCACGCCACCATGCCCAGTTAATTTTTGTATGTTCAGTAGAGACCAGGTTTCGCCATGTTGCCCAGGCTGGTCTCAAACTCCTGGCCTCAGGTGATCCACCTGCCTCGACCTCCCAAAGTGCTGGAATTACAGGTGTGAGCCACTGTGCCTGGCCTAAAATTTCTTAAAAGTGACCCGCAAGAGCCAAATGACTTAGAACTCAAGTGCTGCTATGCGACGCATAAACGCCCAGGGTAGAGTGAACCGCAATGAGAATGGGAATGGGAATGAGACTGCAGCACCGGCTCCAAGCTTACTGGACCACCCATCCTGGAAAAGGATTTGGTTTCCTTTTCTGCACAGAGATAGGACTGGACTAAGTGATTCAACCTTTTGTTAGTGGCCGATTCCTACCACCTAGAATAGGTAAACACTGGGCAGGTGCCCCCAACCTCCCCAGCACCCCACTCTCCTCGCCAGACCCCTCCAACAACCTTGTGTTTTTATTTCCTTGAGAAATCTCCAAGGAAATCCGCAGCATCCCGCCCACAGGCCTGTATGCAGCATCTCAGCAGCCCGGCTCTACTCCACCCTGCTCTCCCAGCCTCACCCTCACTGAAGGCCTGGAGCTAAGGAGGCAGAACTAAGTCGACCTGGGTCCACTTAGGTGTGGGGAGGAGTAGAAAGAGAAAGAGGGAAAAGGCTCACGAAGCAGTCAATCACACACTATAAAACACAAAGCAGCCAGCGGGGTGCGGAGGCTCATGCCCATAGTTCCAGCACTTTGGGAGGCCAAGGCAGGCGGATCACAAGGTTAGGAGATCAAGATCATCCTGGCCAACATGATGAAACTCCATCTCTACTAAAAATACAAAAAAAAAAAAAAAATTAGCTGGGCGTGGTGACGCACCCCTGTAGTCCCAGCTACTCGGGAGGCTGAGGGAGAATTTCTTGAATCCAGGAGGCAGAGATTGCAGTGAGCTGAGATCATACCACTGCACTATGGCCTGGGCGACAGTGTGAGACTCTGTCTTTAAAAACAAAACAAAACAAAACAAAATCACAAAGCAGCCAATCACATGCTATAAAACAAATGCCAAGCAGCCAATCACACGCTATAAAAGACCAAGCAGTCAATCGCATGCCATCTGGGCTTCCGTGGCCTGCTGTAAAGGCAGGGGGTCCACACAGGCCAGGCTTCACAGAAGCCACTGAGCGCAACCCGGGTGCCGGCTCTGCAGGATATCTGCTCTGAGTCAGGTGCAGTAAAAGGCATTTCACATATGTTACAACTGTGCTCTGACATGGGGGTTGTCTTCTATTGCCCAAAACGGAAACAGAGGTTAAGAACTCCCCCAAAGCCACATGGACAGATCTGGGATCAAACTGAGGCCCCAAGTCCCTGTGTTCTTTTCAGGACTTTACGCACAGACCACTGTCTTCCTCGCCAGGCAGCTATCCAACAAAGGCTGGAATTGACACCGACAGCAACTCTGCCTCCCATCCCTGACATCAGGAAAATGATGGCAGCTTCGACCAAAGAAGCCCTCTACCCAGCCGGGCTCAGGGCCGTAAGGTGTGCACAGCCACTCCAGCCCTGCATACGCGGTTCGCAGTGGGAAGCACTCTCCCCTATCTTTCCTTGATCACATGGAGGCATCTCTCTCCAGGTCCCTGGATCTGGTCTGAAAATAGTAACATTCAGCCAGGCTTCTCTTGTCTTCTATCTGTAGGGCCTGAACCAGACTCCAAAGGAAATATAATAAATTACCCCACTATTTTAAAATAAATGGAATACAAGATCCTCTCTGAAACCAACCCTAAGGTCAGCTCCTAGGAAGAATTGACATTATGGCTGATTGCGTCCCCTCTGCTCCTTCCCACCTATGAAACAAATTTTGGGGAGTCAGGGTGGGCAATGTAATTCAGCGTGAGCCAGGAGGACCCTTCCCCGGAAAGATGGGACATAATCTGTCTGGAAAGGCCAGGTGTGAGGCCTGGGGGAATGTCCAAGCCCCACAGAAGGCACTCTATACCTTGGCTGTCCTGCTGTCTGGACATGATCTCTCTGTCCCTATGGGGGACATCAGGGTGGGAGACAGCAATACCCCAACATCCAACAGACAAGAAACTCCTCTCTCTAGTATTTGGGAAAAGGAGGATCAGCCAGGTACAGTGGCTCATGCCTGTAATCCCAGCACTTTGGGAGGCCAAGGTGGGTGGATCACCTGAGGGCTGGAATTCAAGACTAGCCTGGCCAACATGGTGAAACCTCCTTTTTACTAAAAACACAAAAATTAGCTGAATGTGTTGGTGCATGCCTGTAATCCTAGCTACTTGGGAGGCTGACGCAGGAGAATCGCCTGGCCTGGAGGTGGAGGTTGCAGTGAGTCAAGATCGCGCCACTGCATTCCAGCCTGGGCGACACAGTGAGACTCCAGCTCAAAAAGAAAAAAAAAAGAAAAAAGAAGAAAGAAAAGGAAGAGTCACGTAAGGGGCATTCCGGGGAAGGAGTGTGACGTTTATATGACATATATGAGGTTGGAGGGATGTACTAGAGGAAACTGTGAAAGAAGGTGGGAAACTCTGCCTGCTAGAATAGAGGCTCCATGGGGGTACAAGCTTTTATCCTATGGCTCACTGTTATCATCCTTAGCACCTAGAACCTGTTAAAGACAAAATTATTTGGTGCTACTTGTTAGAATACAGTAAGGAAGCACCACCATGCTAGGTGCAGGGACCACGGCAGCAGGGCCTTGCAGCGGGACACAGATCAGGTTCAACTCCTAACACTGCATGGGCAAGTGGAAATTCACAGCCAAGGAACAGGTGGGGTCAACACACGGAAAATCACCAAGAGGAACATCGGGGGAAGGAGATTCTGGCTCAGCCAACCTAACAGGATTCTTGCTGAAGATGAGCCAGGGTGATCGGACATCACCTGGGGGCATGGGGAGCGTGAGGAATGAATCAGATGTGAAAGATGAGGGTTTCTGGCTAAACTGACTCAGCTGTGTTCTTTGCTAAAACTGAATTTTACAAGAAAGTACATAAATGGGCCTAGCAAAAGATTCAAAAGGCTGACTAAAGTTTGGTCAGGCAAAGAAACAGCCTTGTTAAAACATGCCTGAACACCATGGACACTCCAACACTTGAACAAATGAAAGATAGAGGCAGAAACTTGGTGTCATTAAGGGCAGAGGCAAGCAGTCAAACAAATTGGATTCAGGTCTTTTTCTTTTCGTTTTTTTTGAGATGGAGTCTCAGTCTGTCACCAGGCTGGAGTGCAGGAGCGTCATCTCACCTCACTGCAACCTCCAACTCCTGGGTTCAAGTCATTCTCCTGTCTCAGCCTCCCGAGTAGCTGGGATTATAGGCACACATCATCATGCCCGGCTAATGTTTCTATTTTTAGTAGAGACGGGGTTTTACCATGTTGGCCAGGCTGCTCTCAAACTCTTGACCTCAAGTGATCCCCCCCAGCCCAGCCCCGGCCTCCCAAAGTGCTGGGATTACAGGTGTGACCCACTGCACCCAGTCTCAAGTCTTTTCTTAACTAGTTACTAGCTTTGTGACTTTAAGCCAGTTACTCAGCCTCTCTGATACTTAATACCCACAAAGTGGTATTCTTGTTAAGGATTAAATGACAATGCATTTGGCCACTGAGAATATGCCCAGCATATAGTAAACTCTCAGTAAATGGTGGCTCTTCGCTGCGATCACCTCCTTTCTCCGGCTCCACTCCTAAGAAAAGCAGGCGCCGTAAAGAATCCAAGGATCTCTCCAGGAGAGGCGCTGTAGACTGTTCATCCTAAGCCCCTGCCACAGGTGCGTCTGCCCTGCCCCCAACACGTGTTCTTATCCCTCTGTTCCAGTAAAATCCACAGGGAACCTCCCTTGTGTCCTCCCCCTCAGGAGGGGACATGGCTGTCAGTAGGCCGAGGAATGGGCTGCACTCACCCAAGGTCTTGAAGGAGGCTATGTGTGGCAGGGGAAGCAGACTGCATCCAGAGAGGGCCCTGGCTGAGAACCATTGAAAAGCCAAGAGCCAAGACTGCCTTGCCTACACTCACTCACACACTTATTCCCACCTCCCCACATCCCATAATATGCTCATTTAATTCTTAGCAATTAACACTTTCTCAAGCTGATCCTGGGAGCAGCATTTTCCAAGATGAACCCCACGCTTCTCCTGACAGCTGCATTTGCTACGCATCTGAATATGTCAGTGACAATTTCCTGGACAACTTCCAGCCGAGGGTGCAAGGTGGAAATTGATCTCATGCGTGAAAAGCCCCCAGCGAGCATCACAGAGCCACCAAGGATAGGACCTGAAAAAGATCTGAGACATCTTCGATTAGCTCACTGAGCTACATGTTTGCTGCAGGTTCCTAAGGACTTGAGTCCACAGGGATTTTAGGAATTTCAGATTTTTAGTCATAAACCAAAATCTTGGACCAATAAACAGTGAATGTTTATGAGCACAAGGGAAGAAAATGGCCAGGAAGAGGGGTCCTTGAGAGCGTATCCTCTGAAATTCCTGGTCTTGCAGGAGAGGCAGCCGCAGAAGGCACAGAGAGCACACACGCGCCCGTATCAGTGTGTCATACAGACCTCTGCATGGGCTGAACCCAACATGTTCAAGGGTGCTGCATGCTCATCCGGAGCCCAATCCTCCGGGACCCCACAGTGCTAAGCTAAGCCATGCAGCTAGAAGGGCCACATGTCAAGATCACAACTTCCAAACGGAACCAGATTCAGAAGGGGGATGGGAAGAGACCAGAAACACAGAGGCGGCAACCTCCCACGTATGCCAAGCTTTGCACTGACACTGCTATAGTAGCCACAGAAATCTATGCACTTCCCATCGACTCCTACATGGGGACTGCAAGTTAGCTCAGAGAAAAGAAGAGCAAAGGAGAGCTGCAAGGCCAGCCAGCCCATGTCTGGAGGGAGGACTACGGCACGCACACAATGTTCAGCCCCTCTTGATATCCACGGGAGACGGGGCAGGAAGAAGTGGGCGCACACGAAGCAGAAGGGCTTATGTGAGACACACTGCAGAGATGAAGCCAGGAAGGATAACCACTTTGCAGCAACCGTATCCCAATCTTACTAGAGCCAGTGATGCGGTCATTCACAAAACGCATTTCCCAACCTTCCTTAAGCTAGCTGTGACCGTGTTTTCTAGGTTCCGGTTAATGAGATATAAGCAGAAGTGTGTGGGCCTTCCTGAAAGACTCCTTTAAACGAGTCTCTCACATAGGATAACAACTTTTGTCTTTCTCTCCATTTCCTCCCTTTGCTATTCTACCTAGGAAGAGAAGAAAGATGGCTGGAGCCCCAGCAGCCATGCTTGGTCATGAGGTAACCTTAAGGGATGAAAAAGCTATGTGCCAGTGTAGTAGAGTTCGGGCAGGTTGAACTCTTACCTGTCAATACGTAGAGTGTACCACACAATCAACAGGCTGCAACTTGCAAGGCCACAACTTCTACCTTTCCAGGTAGAAGGAACAAGACAAAATTCTGATGGCCATGTAGCTGGCTACAACTGGCTCTGGGCTTCCCATCTCTAGGGTCCTCTTGCATAGAAACAAAAATCTTTCATGCTTAAGCCACGTTTTGCCATTTCCAACTGAAACTAATCTCAACTGATACAGTAATCTGAATAGAAAGCTTTCTTTACTAATAGCATGTGGGGGGTGACTCATGCCTGTAATCCCAGTACTTTGGGAGGGAGGATCACTCGAGGCCAGGAATTCTAGACCAGCCTGGGCAAGATGGTAAAACCCCATCTCTACTAATAAAAAATTAGCCAGGCAAGGAGGCAAGCGCCTGTAGTCCCAGCTACTCAGGGAGGCTGAGGCAGAATTGCTTGAACCCAGGAAGCAGAGGTTGCAATGAGCTGAGATCGAGCCACCGCACTCTAGCCTGGGCAACAAGAGTGAGACTATGTCTCTAAAAAAGAAAAAAGAAAAAAAAAAAAAGGATTTTTTTTTGATAGAGTCTTGCTCTGTCACCCAGGCTGGAGTACAGCAGCACCATCTTGGCTCACTGTAACCCCTGCCTCCAGGGTTCAAGCAATTCTTCTGCCTCAGCCTCCCCAGTAGCTGGGACTACAGGCATGTGCCACCACGCCTGGCTGATTTTTGTATTTTTAGTAGAGACAGGGTTTTACCATGTTGGCCAGGCTGGTCTTGCACTCCTGACCTCGTGATCTGCCCGCCTTGGCCTCCCAAAGTGCTGGGATTGCAGGCATGAGCCCAGCCAGAAAGCTTTCTTTACTAAGAGAAGCTCTGAAGGAGAGGAAATGGTACAGTCACAGGGAGCCTGGAGAGACCCCACCACGGCAGCTTGTCAAACGGTGCCTGCATACAGAAGACAGCTGTGGCTGGAGTTTCGTAAGCGGCAAGTCCTGCTACTACTAAAAGAGCAGTGCTCTCCTTGGGGAGTTAGACCAAGGAAGATTCATCCCCTAAGAAACTAAAAATTCCACATTACCCATAACTGAAATCTTAGGACAAACTGACGTGGCCCAGTGAGGTGGTATACCTTCATCTCTTTAGTGGGCCCAGATGGACTTCCTCATCAATTAAAATGATGTGGGGCCCGTTAGAATTAATCTATGACACTTGGTGGCATACCTTCATCTGTTTAGTGGGCCCAGAGGGATTTCCTCATCAATTAAAAGAACGTGGGCCCTGTGACAATTAATCTATGACACTTTCTGGGCAGCTTATCTTCTACCGCCTTCTGCAGAAAACCATCCCTATACAGAACTCAACAAATCTCCAATTCCTCTGTTCATTACCTCATCCGCCAGGACTCACCCTTGCTAGGGTCACTTTGGGTCCTCAGGCCATGTTGCTAACTGTGTTCTGTTCCCTAAAAAAAAGTCAAAGAGACTGAGTTGAATGCACTCCATGCACTGATGATGGCAGACGGCCAGAGGCAGTTACAGGAGAAAGAAAAAGACAGTGAGGCCACAAAGCTCAGCTCTGCCCTCCTGCTAAGGTGTCTCCTCTGCTGGTCTTGGTCCTCAGCTGCACGGCATCCTCACCCTCATTCCCTATTAAAGCTAGAAAACCGGCTCCCCTATCCCAAAAACCAGAGGGAGCCCTCAACAGGGCAAGCTGACCCATCTATCCATGGAGTGGACCACAGCACCACCACACAGCAGCCTGCAGAGCCAGAATTGACCGAGAGAAGGGGGCTGAAGGTGGGCAGCCTGGTCTCAGGGCAGCCTGTTGGCTTTTTGGCATTTTTTTTTTTTTTNGAGCACAACTAAGTGAACACCAGCTATTAAGCCAAAAGTCTTGGCTCAAGTGATTTTTTTTTTTTTTTTTTTTTTTTTTTTCCTAGGTTTTTTTTGTTGCAGGCATACCATCACCATGCCTGGCAATTTTTTTTAATTTTTTTTTTGAGACAGAGTTTTGCTCTTGTTGCCCAGGCTGAAGTGCAATGGCGCAATTTCACTTCACTGCAACCTCCACTTCCTGGGTTCAAGCAATTCTCCTGCCTCAGCCTCCCAAGTACCTGGGATTACACGTGCCCACCACCATGCCCAGCTAATTTTTTGTATTTTTAGTAGAGACAGGGTTTACCATGTTGGCCAGGCTGGTCTTGAACTCCTGACCTCCGGTGATCTGCCTGCCTTGGCCTCCCAAAGAGCTGGGATTACAGGCATGCGCTACCGCCCCTGGCCTGGGTTTTTTTTGAGACAGAGTCTTGCTCTGTCACCCCGGCTGGAATGCAGTTGGAGCTATCTCAGCTCACTGCAACCTCTGCACCCCAAGTTCAAGCAATTCTCCTGTCTCAGCCTCCCAAGTAGCTAGGATTACAGGCACCTGCCACCATGCCCAGCTAATTTTTGTATTTTTAGTAGAGACAGAATTTCACCATGTTGGCCAGGCTGGTCTCGAACTCCTGACCTCAGGTTATCGGCCCAGCTTGGCCTCCCAAAGTGCTGGGATTACAGACATGAGCCACCGCGCCAGACCTCAGGGCCGGTTTTATATGGAGGATGTTCCAAATGCAGCTAGCACCAATGGAGGTTTATAACAATGACTGCCTACCTGTGGAAAAGGGTGGGGTTCAGGGGGGCAGGACTCTATGTCAGTCAAGAATTAAGTAGGTTAAGGAAACAGATACCCCTCCCTCCCCATAGGAACAGAGCCCTCCCCATAGAAACAGAATTCCCATAGAACAGAAAAATAAAGACAAATAAAGGTGGAGTTGGGGGTGACCTGGAAAGGATACTGAAAGAAAAAAAAAGATTAACTGGATAGAAGGCAGACCTTATAAGGCAAGGCTGAAGGAACTGAACTCATTTGACATGAGATGAAAAACTCATGATGCCTTCCCTACCTTCAAGACTCAACGCTATTCCAATGCCTACAAGCGTTCTCTGTATGTGGAGCACGTAATGTCTGGTGACGGACTGACGAGCAAAAGGAGGCTTCTCTCTCAGCCTCATGGGAACACGGAAGAGAAGGCGTGCACAGAACGCGGCAGCACGGTCCCGGGCCGGGCACCCTCCATCCAAGCTGAGTGCGGCTGTGGCTCCCCGCCACAGCATGGCGCTCCCATGTCCACAGTGGCTTCCGCATCTCTTCATGGGTGCTGCTCTCGCTACACTGCTGCTACGTGCTCCACACTAGGCAGTGAACTCACTGGGGATCATTCATGTCGTCTTCCCCTGTGTGTGTAGGCCTGTGTGTACGTGCATGTGCCCTGGAGCCTGGTCCTAAGACATCATGGATGCAGAAGAAATGAAATCAGCAAAAGTTTACTGTTCACTATGTGTCAGGCACTGAGGACAGAAGAGTGAACAAAATTCCTGTCCTCATGGAGCTTCATTCAGTGAGGGGACAGGTACCACACATGCCAACCTAGCATACGGGAAGGAAACACACGCCCTCAACACCTGCCCCAGGAGTGTGTGTGGGAAGGAGACTCCAGGAGCTCTGTGGAGCTGTTCTGGACCTGTTCAAGATTGGCAAGGGGCTCTGGGAGCAGATCTTGCGGGCGTGAGAACCTGTGCCCGTCCACTTAGGGAAGGACCATCAGGGGGAGGGGTGTGAGAGGGTGGGGAAAGGAGGCAGATTTGGAGACTGAGGCCCCCCACCCCCGGGTCAGCTCTGACCCAGAGGGGCCTGCAAAGCGGGGAAAGAGGACAGGAAGTGCTAGGCTGTGCCAGGGAGGGTGGTCTGGGAGACTTCGAGGTGAGCAGGTGCAGAGCAAGGACTGAAGGGGCTGGCACGGGGCCCCTGGTTGCCAGCTGCCAGCACATCCAAGGAGGCCAGGGTGAGCACAGGGAAGCCAATCTGGAAGTGCCTGCAAAACTCCAGAGGACGGCTGGCAGTGGCCTGGCCTAGGAGTCAGTGTAGGTTGTGATGAGAAGCCAAACATGAAGGTAGAGCTGATAGGACCTGCTAATGGATACACATGAGGTGTGAAAACCAGAAGGAAATGCAAAGATTTCTGGTCTGGGTACTGAAGAGATACATGAAAAACAAGCAAACAAAAGCACAAACACATAAATCTCCTTCCCGCTGGGTCCTAACAGAGGCAGCAGAAAGGATTAACTAACCCACGGCCATTCTCGCTGGTGGAGTGACAGCCCCAGGCAACGGTCACCTGGCGGAGGCCCCCTTTGTCCCTCAGATCTGGGCGGGGGTGCTGGCGTCAGTCTCCAAGCTGCCTCCTTCCACCACCCTCTCACCCCCATGGTCCATCCCTAAGTGGACGGGTACACGGTCTCACACCCACGAGGTCCACTCCCGGAGCCCTGCCAATCCTGAACAGCTCCACAGAGCTCCTGGAGTGTCCTTCCCACACCACCCCTGGGTGCCACTTCCAGAGGCAACTGTATCTCTAACATGGCAGGAGAAGGCCCAGACTTGGGGTACAGGTAGGAGAACAGAGCCTGCACCCCTAACCCACTCTGCGGCTGGGTCTGCCCTTAGCCACACTAGAGGGAGCACCCCTTCTGAGGCAGGCCCACCCACCCCAAGCCTGCTGCCGCTGCCCGCACCACAGCCTGCCTGCCTCCGCTGCTCCTCTTCACATCACCTCACGTTCCCACGGGCAAGCGGGGCCGTGCAATACCACAAGATTAGTCTTTGAAAATACCTGTTTGGGGTTTCCTTTTCTAGGCGAATCCATACAACCTATTTCCTAAACATTCAAACTAAGACTATAGAACCTACAGAAAAATGGATTCAAAATGAGGCAAAGATAGGAAAGTGCTTCTTACGGATCATTTCAAGGCCAGTTGACTGGAGAGAGGGGCAGGCCTGTCAATCAAGCGCTTGCTGACCGCACACATCACACCACGTGTGGCGACTGCTGAGAGAGGAACGCGAGACATCACTGCAACCCTCCAGAAGTAAAGATCCTGGAGCTCAAGGGGAACACGCACGTAAGTGCAAAAGCGGACAAGCAAACATCTCCTAAACTGCAGGCCAGGCTGCCGGGGTACGGATGGTTGGGATCTGGGAAGGAAGAGAGAGGCCGCTCTGGGAGAAGCAGCGCCGCACCACTGGAGGCCAGACACAGCAGGCACTCGCCGGCTGGGCACAGGCTGAGAAGCAGCGCTGCACAGGCAGGCAGCTGGCCCGGGGCTCTGGGAGCCAGGCAGGAGAGCTGGTGTGAGACCTGGGAGGAGGACGGGAGCCGTCAAAGCAGCACCGCCTGATCACAGCCGGGGGGCGGCATCAAGAAGACGGAACTGCCACCAGGCCACGTCGAGGGGGCTGCTCGAGCACAAGGAGAGGGACTGGTTAGAACTGAGGCAATGGGGATCAGAATTTAAAAAGGGAAATACTCGACAAATTCAGGGCCCCAGCTATGGCAGGTTTAGTTTCAGGTGCTGGGGATAAGCAATTTCCAAAGACCCTATGAAGAGAAATGAGGCAGATGAGATACACGGGGCATAAAAACCAGCTGTTAGTGTTACTCACTTCTTACCGGTATCCTGTGAAGGGGCAGGAAGGGGACAAACACTTTTTTTTTGTAGATGCCCAGGTTGGTTTTGAACTCCTCGCCTCAAGGGATCCTCCTGCTTTAGCCTCAGGAGCACACCACCATGCCCAGCTATTTTTTAAAAATTGTAGAGACAGGGTCTCATTACGTTGCGCAGGCAGTCACAAAGTCCTAGTTTCAAGTGATCTTCCTACTTCAGACCCCCAAAGTGCTGAGATTAGAGGTGTGAGCCACTGCACCTAGCCAATGAGAAACACTTCTTTTCCGCTACAACTTTCCTAGACACAGACTTTTTATTTATTTATTTTTTGGGGGGACAAGGTCTCACTCCGTCACTCAGGCTGGACTGTAGTGGGGCAATCTTGGCTCACTGCAACTGCCATCTCCCAGGCTCAAGTGGTCCTCCCACCTCACCCTCCCAAGTAGCTGGGACTACAGGCATGTGTTACCATGCCTGGCTAATTTTTCTGTTTTCATAGAGACAGGGTTTCAACTTGTTGCCCAGGCTGGACAGAGAATGTTTAAAGGATGACTGTTAGGAACACCCATGGCGTGAGATGAGATGACAGCCATCTCTATTCTTCAGTGACAATGACTTTGCTTCCCTTGCCTTCACACAAACGCAGGGGAAGGGCCTGTCCATCTCTACCTCCCAAGCACTGAGGCAGGACAGCTGTGAACACGCGATGGGCCTCCGTTGCCGGTTCCTTGCTCTGCCACGGCCAAGTGCCATCCTGCCTCCATGTGAATGCAAGGAGAGGAGGACAGGGAGCATCTCTGACACCCCTTGGCACTGAGGTGAGACCCTTCCTCTGAGCCCACACCCCATCAAAGTGCTCCATAAGCCACAGGAGTCACCACAAACTCAGCAAGTGGATAATAAACTCAGGCTCCACTGAAGACACAGCCGCCTGTGCTGATCCAGCCAGGAGGGTTGCTTCTGCATCTCCTCCTACTCCACGCCCACATGAACACTACAGGCTGGGCATCGCCTTGCAAGGTTAGACGCCCTGTGCAGAGAAGGCACCACTTTACCCATCAGGCTACCAGCTCAGGGTCAAACAGGCACAGTCTTGGGGACGCATTTTAAGGTCTCTCGTTAACATTTATAATACGCAGTACAATCTGAGATCCTCAAAGATTCTGTAACATAATGGCAATAACAACCATGACTGGTTATCAACCATTAAGGTACTAACGGACAGACTTCCTTCTGAACCTTCCCCAAAGGCAGACAAAGATTGTTTTGCTTCCTAATCCCAATCTCTAGGACATTACAAACAAAGGATTCAAAATGGTGTTACTACTGGAGCTGGAATTCCGTGTTCTAATAAGAATGAAGAGGCCGGGCACAGTGGCTTACATCTCTAATTCCAGCACTTTGGGAAGCTGAGGCGGGCAGATCACCTAAGGTCGGGAGTTCAAGACCAGCCTGACCAACGTGGAGAAATCGCATCTCCGGCTGGGCACAGTGGCTTACACCTGTAATCCCAACACTTTGGGAAGCTGAGGTGGGCGGATCACCTGAGGTCGGGAGTTCAAGACTAGCCTGACCAATGTGGAGAAACTGCATCTCTACTAAAAATACAAAATTAGCTGGGTGTGGTGGCACATGCCTGTAATCCCAGCTACTTGGGAGGCTGAGGGAGGACAATCACTTGAACATGGGGGATGGAGGTTGCAGTGAGCTGAGATCACACCACTGCACTCTAGCCTGGGCAATAAGACCGAAACTCCATCTCAAAAAAAAGAAAAGAGCCAGTCAAGACCCAAAAATCTGCCTCTCCTCAGCTCAAAAGGAGGAAGGCCAGCCTGCTGCTGCCCTCTGTCCCTGCGTTCCACAGCACCTGGCTCTTCCCTCACACCCCTCTCTTCACATTCTTATCTTGCATGCCCAGTCTCCCAGCCACATACACAGCAGCTGCTGACCAAGGACACCGCTGCCAATGCCAGAGGCCTCAGCGAGGAGCCCTGACTCTTATGTGATGATCTGCCTTTGGGTCCTGTTCACTGTCTCCACACACAGCACACATCCACACGTATCACTGACCAACCCTAACCAGGTGAGGGCGGGGATGTCAAAGGGGTTTGCTCCACGGGACTCTGACCCTCCATGAGGTTAAAAATTTAAAACCAAATTCAGGCATTCCTGCCATCTGTAACCCAACTCCATACTATAACCCTCCAGACAGCAAGTTTCTGTGGGTGGGGAAATCTGGTCCACAAACGAGCTGTGCCTTTAAAGATCTGCAGCAACTTAAAACCAGCTGGTTTCTGATATGAACCAGTCCTCAGAAAGTAACTCTCACTTCATCTACAAAAGACAAGGTCCAATGATTTTTGTTTTAAAAAACAAAACAAAGCAAAAACCTCGAGCTGCTCTATACAGATAAATGCTGGAACACTGGCTGGTTCAGGAACGCGGGACTGGGGGCTTCCAGAAGTAGTAGCCGCACAGCACTGCAGAACATCACTGCACTGCTGAAGTGAAGTGTGGTGGAGGTCTGGGACAAGGGGAAAGCAAAGACGCCAAGACAGAAACGCCATCGCTGAAAGCGAACAGAGCAGGTGTGGGCTCTCCGTGGGGCTTGGTGCTGCTGGGTCTCAGGGCACATCCAGCAGAGCTGGCCCTGCCCTGCCCAGGTGTCCCCCACCCCCTGCGGTAGGAAGTCCCCTGACAGAGGGAGGAAACTGGGCCATAGGAAATCCATGCATACTCTGCTCTCCTTTTCCTCCCTCCCTCCTATTTAAAAAGAAGGGAGTTTGAGACCAGCCTGGGCAACACAGCGAGGCCCTGTCTCTACAAAAAAAAAAAAAAAAAAAAAAAAAAAAAAAAAAAAAAAAAAAAAAAAAAAAAAAAAAGAAGGGAACTATTTCTGAGCCTGAGAATGGCTGTGCTTCCAAGAGTCCTTCTGTATCAAAAAGCAAAGATTGACTTTTTACAGGATTGGAATAATACCTCGAACCCTCAAAAGACGCTGGAACTGGTACAAGGGTGCCTATAATTTCAATGCTTGAGAGGCCCTGAAGGCATGTCACTTACACAGTGATTAGAGACCATTTCTCACCACACATCAGAGTCTCCATGCTTTGGTCCCCTACCTTAGAGAAAACACTGACTCCATCCCAAGGACTGCCATGATGGTGCTGATGAAGATGAGGCTTCCCAAGAATAACTGCAGCTGTAAGATATTCATCACTTACTACTGAGATACTGACTCTCATTATGAGTCAAGTATTTAATACAATGATCAGCCTGATGTGATAGACAAGAAAAGGGAGACAGAGAGGTTAAGTAACTTGCCCAAAGTCACACCGAAATAGCTGACACCTGATCCCAGGAAGTCTGGAACCACGAACACTAAACAGCCTCTATACTGGTATCTGCTATCATCTCAATCCAGAAACCACCCTGTAAGTAGCTATAATTATCTGCAAGTTACAGATAAGGGGGAAAAAAGAATTAAGAAATGTCAGATCACTTGTCCAACCGGTAAGCTACAAAGCCAGGAGTCAAAAATCCAGGTCTCCAGCCTCCACATTCTATGCCTTTTCACGCCACTGCGCTCCAGTGTGGTTTGACCAACCAACGCAGGACCTCTGAACAGACAGCTGTTCCCAGGACCAGAAGAGATAATACCAGGCCACGGGGCACACAGACAAGGAAGAGTCAAGAAACATGAACTAGAGAGCAGTCTGAGGCACCCCACGCCACGCAGGATTCATCTGCTGCCAGCTGGAGACTCACCCTGCACGTCCTGCGTGAAAACCATACACCCAATGCTTCGTGCCTCCCATCAAACTGCCAGTCCCTGACTCCGGTCACCCAGCTCCATCCCACTTTCCCTGAGATCCCCAGCCTCCAAGACCCCATGCCCATGGGTACATTCCACTCCCTTGGGCCTGGGTGTGTTCCCCTCACCCAAGCACTCCTTGTCCCCTCTGCAGCCTCATTCCAGAACCTAGCAGAAGACCTGCCTTCCTCACGAAGCCTCCACTCTTCTTGTCCTTTCTGAGCCCTCCACCTCCTCACTCCTCTGCAGTTCCAAACAATTCAGTCCTTATTTGTAGCCACAGTATTGTTTGCGTCGTTTCTCTTTCTCCAATGGAAAATTCCTCAGGGGAAGAACCATGCCCAATCCTCAGGAGACAAGGGTAGCAGAGGGCTTCAGAGCACAGGCTTGGGAGTCGGACTAAGATTAGTCCTGACTCTGCCACACACTTGGCGGTCCAATTCCTAGTTAACTCCCCTACCAGTGGTGATAAAGACAGTACCAGCTGTATAGGGTATTTCTAAGAAGTAAATAACAGAATGCATTTCTAAAGCACCTTCCATGAAACCTGGCAAAAATGCTCCATGAGTATTTATTTCAGTGATTATGTGTCTGCCCACAGCCTAGCCTAAGGATTGCTGACTGTGCAGCTGGAACTGAGGAAGTAGTTGCAACTAATTAATAGAAAATTATTGGAGGTTAGGGGTTATTTGTAAAAACTAGACAAAGAAAGAAACGCAAGAGGAAATTCGAGAAAGGAAAATAGCAGAGGGAATGGGTAGTGGAACAGGAGAAACAGGAGCCAAGGACTAAGACAAAGCTGTAAGCACTTCCTGGGCACCAGTGTGTGCACACACTCCAAGGGACATCAAGGGTAGGTGAGACAGAGGTTCCATGGACAAGGGCCACCATCCAGCTAGGTGGCCAACCAACACACGCTGAAGGAATAGAACACCTGCAGCACGGGGCAGATGAACAGGATGGCCAGTGCCCCTGCTCTTTCCCGGCATGGCGACTCCTTTCCACAAGTGATTTTTTTATCTTTATGTGATAGAGGGTATTCCATACAACCTGTTGCTTGAAAATCGTACTTAACAATTAAAAAGCTATTAAGAATTCAACATTTTCCCATGCATTTGTATTCTGTTCATTACATACATGTACATCTATATATGCATCTATATACACTGCAAAAAAAAAGTAGAACACATATTCGAGACATTCACTCAAGCAATAACATTTGATGAATCTGCCCTATGGATCCAGTCTTGACCCACTGGGCAGTGTGCATGCAAACACACACACACACACACACACACACACACACACACACGCCTACAGCAACATGGGGATCCCACTGACAACAGCTCAGAAGAGAGGTGAAGGTTAAAGGACAGGCTTCTCAGATTCAGTTCAATACACATTTAACTATACGTATCATTAAAAAATGAGGACCAGATGCGGTGGCTCACACCTGTAATCCCAGCACTTTGGGAGGCCAAGGCAGGAGGATCATTTGAGGCCAGGAGTTTGAGACCAGCCCGGGCAACATAGCGAAACCCCTTCTCTATTGTAAGAATGAGTAAAAATTGGCCGGGCGCAGTGGCTCACACCTGTAATCCCAGTACTTTGGGAGCTGAGGCTGGCAGATCACGAGGTCAGGAGTTTGAGACCAGCCCAGCCAACATGGTGAAACCCTGTCTCTACTAAAAACACAAAAATTAGCCAGGCATGGTGGCATGTGCCTATAATCCCAGCTACTCAGGAGGCTGAGGCAGGAGAATCGCTTGAGCCCAGAAGGCGGAGGTTGCAGTGAGCCGAGATAGTGCCACTGCACTCCAATCTGGGCAACAATGTGAGACTCCATCTCAAAAAAAAAAAAAGTAGGTAAATAGATCCAAGAAAGTTTCACAGAACAAACAGTGGATCTGAGAAGATCCTGAAGGATGAGCCCAAGTCCAGCTGAGTGAAGAGGAGAGAAAGGAGACTGAGAGAATGAACATGGGCAAAGGGGGAGTCAGCCCAGCGCTGAGCCCTGTCTCTGTGGTGGCGCTGGGGGAAGGAGAAAAGGCTAGCAACCTTGCCAGAGCCAGGCCTGCCCTACTGAAGGATGCTCACAGCTGAGCAGGTGTTCACAGGTGAGGAGCACAGGAGCCGGGAGCTGCTCCAGGAAGTCGCAGACTCAAACTTGGGACCACACCGGACCCTGGCCTGGGCAATCTTCCTCAGGCCACATTTCCCCACCGCAAAACAAAGATACACTAGTATGTGCCTCTCATGGATGTAATGACTTTGAGGTGGGGCTCAGATAAGCAACCAACCTGAAATGCCTGGAGGGTGTCCAACTGAGAGCTGACACTCAAGGGGTGCTATGATAATCACCGCAGCCACGAACGCCTCACCGAGCAGCTGAAAGCAGCTTCCACACTTCAGCTCACCTTCCTCAAACAGATGTGACCACCAAACGAACAGCTCTACATACGATATGTGAAAAGCACACTAAAGGAGGCTTAGGGGAGCCTGGTACTTTAGAGTAGCATGGGCTGACAATTTTAAAATGCCTAGTGACCAAAAACTATGAATTCAGCATTTTAGAAAAGTTTATATTTTATTAATTACACACAAATGGTCTCATGGGTAAATTAACTGATGCAGAAAACGGTCAGTTTTTAAAGACTTTATAAACAAAATTAGCCCCCCGACACACAGTCAAAACTATGTAAAATTCAATGACTTATTAAGAACCATCTTTAATTTTCTCCAGAAGACTTTTTTCCCCTTTTTGACATGGAGTCTCACTCTGTCGCCCAGGCTGGAGTGCAGTGGCATGATCTAGGCTCACTGCAACACCCACCTCCCGAGTTCAAGCGATTCTCCTGCCTCAGCCTCCCAAGCAGCTGGGACCACAGACCCGCAACACCACGCCTGGCTAATTTTTGTAGTTTTAGTAGAGATGGGGTTTCACCATGTTGGCCAGGCTGGTCTCAAACTCCTGACCTCAAGTGATCCACCTCCCTCAGCCTCCCAAAGTGCTGGGATTACGGGCATGAGCACCCAGCCCCCCTTTTTTTTCTGAGATGGGGTCTCACTCTGTTGCCCAAGCTGGAGTACAGTGACACAATCTTGGCTTACTGCAATGTCCACCCCTGGGGCTCAAGTGGTCTTCCCACCTCACCCTCCTTGAACTTACAGGCACATGCCACTATGCCCAGCTAACTTTTTTGTATTTTTTTGGTAGAGACAGGGTTTTGCCATGTTGCCCAGGCTGGTCTCGAACTTCTGACCTCAAGCAATCTGCCCACTTCGATCTCCCAAAGTGCTGGGATCACAGGTGTGTGCCACCAGGCCCGGCCTCCAGAAGTCTGTTTAACAACTCATGGGACACAGTTTAGAAAGCACTGCCTGCAAGCGGGGTGGGATGCTGAAATCCAGGACAAGATAAATAGGATAGGAAAGTCGTAACACACAAAGAAATGTTCCGCATTTTAAAAATCCTACTCAATTACGTGGCTTGGAAAGACGGTTGGACTTCGCACCTCTCCCACCAACCCCAATTCAAGGACCTATGGAAAGTGCCTACTGTGTGCCAGGAATATTACAGGCATTAAGGGAGGGAACACAGATGCAAAGAGGTGAGGGCTCACTAAATTCTGCTTCTGATTTTGGATTTTAAAACCTGTATACATGATGTTAGTGCTGAAACCTGATGCTTCTTAGGAAGTGAGAATTACAAAGCACAGAAGACCATCTGCCACACAGTGAGTCAGTCACAGATGTGACTGCAGAGTTCTGTATCTGACTCCCAAGGGGCCTCCGACCAGCGGGCCCTGGGGCAGAACAAGACCCTCTGAGTGTGGCCCTGCAGCTGGTCAGCCGCTCACTCAAGGACGGATGGAACGGCAGATTTAGAACCTGGCGTCCACTCTCAAATCCCATTCAACAATGTGGGCAGGGAACAGTGGAGGGGAAGCCATCTTGTCCTTGCTTCCCACAAGGCTGAGAAAGGTGGGTATCGAAGGCAGGGCCGAGGGAAGAGGCCACAGACCCTGAGCCGACGTGCCCACCAGGCTTCATTTCAGGGAGACTTTGCTGGGGACAGGGGTGTAGAGCCTGCTCACCTGCAATCTGCGCCCCTGTGCCAGGAGAGGCTGGAGCAACGGCCCAGTCCCCTGCACACTGTGAATCCTGGCAGCCAGGGCAGAGATGTGGCCCAAAGGGAAGTGTGATTACCGACTACACTAAGACTTCATAGCACCCTGCTCCTCTGACGAGCGCCCAGTGCTTTTGCGGATGTGACCTCACGAGGCCCTCACACTCTTTCTGCAGGCATTTTCTCAGGCAAGTCAGACAGCATCGCAGCGCACATGGAGAGCTGAGAGCCCCAGTCCTCTCTAAAACATGAGGAAGCACACACCCATCCCAGAGAATCGGCAAAGAGGCCATCCTAGATGCTGCGTTTCTCCCAGCTGTTCTGGCCAGCAGCATCAGCTGCTTCTCAAAAACGATTGAGAGCTTCAGAAAAAGTGAATACCCTCAAAGTCCCAGAACAAGTGTCTAGAATTCCACAGAACAGAAAAACAGTCCTGCCTCACCCTCCTCACAGATCAAAAACCCGTGTTGCCATTTTTAAGATAAACCATAAAGGAATAAAGAAGGCAAGGAAGGACGAAAGGAGGAAAGAAAAAAGCCTGCGTCTTGCCCAGGTCAAAGGCGTTCTCACTTTAATCTCAAGACGGACACCGTCGTTTCATAATGCCTGTCAGCTTCAGACCAACCCAAGCAGCATGATATGCAGGACAAAGTGCTCATCATTTTACACTTCCCTCTCGTCCCTTAGAGAAAGGTACATGTATTTCTACAAGAGTCCTCATTTGGCTGGGCACAGTGGCTCATGCCTGCAATCCCAGCACTTTGGGAGGCCGAGGCAGGCAGATCACGAGATCAGGAGTTCGAGACCAGCCTGGCCAACATAGTGAAATCCCGTCTCTACTAAAAACACAAAAAATTAGCCGGGCGTGGTGGCAGGTGCCTGTAATCCCAGCTACTCAGGAGGCTGAAGCAGGAGAATCACTTGAACCCAGGACCTGGAGGTTGCAGTGAGCTGAGACTGCACCATTGCACTCTAGCCCAGGCAACAGTGCGAGACTTGGTCTCAAAAAAAAAAAAAAAAAAAAAAAAAAAAATGGGGGTGGGGGGTCCTCATTCACCTAGCACTGACTGAGTCGACCAGGCACCAGGCCCTGTGTTGCTGCAAAGCACAGAATGTGAACACAACTCCTATGCCTCCTGGGCCCCAGAGATGGAAGCACAGTGGTGGACATGGCCATTTGTGTAAAAACATCAATACATAAATAGATATGTCTATACTTACGCACTGTGAGAGAAAGAACAGCAGAACATAAGAGAGAACAACGGAAGGGGCCCCCTGGTCCTGGCCCTTCAGGTGGTAATAAGTGGTATCGGGCCAACCCAGGAGGGAGGATGCCCAGGGAAAGGGGGAGCTTGCTCCGGGAGCAGCAGCAGCACAGGTGCACAGGCAGGCGACAACAAACGTGGTCTTCCAGGACCACTGGCCGGGGCTCAGGGCTCAGTGAGAGAGGAAGAGGAGGATGGCAAGCCCACTTCACACAGGCCAGGCAAGGCCTCTTAAGGAATCTGGATGCAATGACCTCGCTTCTTCCTGCGTCTTTCCTTGTTCCCAAGCCCAATGCGCTCCTCAAGGCAAACGCTAAGAAAACATGCTCAATTCAGTAAATCAGATACAAACCAGTGGCTATTTAATAAGCAAGGTACTGAGTTAATATCTTGGCTCTCAAATTTTATAATTCAGTTTGTAGAAAAAAAGGAGACAGACCATCCCACTCCATCATCAACAAAAAAGCCAAACAAGCTGAGACAAGAAAATATACATCCTGAGGCAGTGTCTGATTAAAAACCAAATGAAATGTTCCAGTCACACAGTCCACTGGCAGGGGAAATAATTCCCAGGTAAGGTGGTGACAGTGGTTTTCCTGGAGAGGGTGGGACTCCAGATGGAAACTGAAGTCTGGGGAGAACTAGGCTAAGCCACCTGGGAGGGTGCTCCGGGCACACAGAACAGGTGAACAGACATGTGGGAGCAGGGACAGCAAGGCACGTTGAGGAGGGATAAGCCCATGGAAAGGCTGAGCGCCCCCACCAACGACAGCACACAACAGCCCATCCCCGGCAGCTCACCCCTATCCTCAGGGCCTTGGAGGCAGAAGGGAGATTCCCACAGGCCAGGGCTCCGGGCTGGCCTCCTGGCAGGCACACTTGGGGGCAGCAGCAGAAGGAAGGCAGGTAAGACTGTCTGCCCCAGGAAGGAAAGAAAGGGCAGAGCTATGGATCTTATTCACTGGTATAAAAAATTAAATGCCAAGGAGGGAGAGGAAGGCGGGGCGGGGGGATCCAAGTTGTAGTATTGTGCAACTGAAATTCCAAGCGTAAGCCAGGAAATTCAAAGGTCACAGTTCCCACAGCAATTGTAACCTGACCCGTCCACATAAGTAGCCTTTGGCACTGCCAGACCCCAAGAACCCACAGCCCCTACACTGCCCGAACAGACCTGCCCTCAGGCCCCTGATCACCAGGCACGCCGCACCTCGCCCAGCCCGGCCCACATGGACTGCCCACGTCTGGCTGCACAGGGCCCTCAGCCATGCCTGACACTGCTCAGTTCTTTAGGGAGTGCCCCGTGACTCCAAGCCTACTTGCTGTGGGTCTTTACTTCTGACTCTTCTGTGGGGTGGGTGTGCCTCCTTCACCACCTGGATGGGAGGCAAAGGGAGAAGAGAGGTGTGTGCCTGCAGGCAGAGGGGCTGCTGCCACCCTCTTCACTCAACACTTGCCAAGCCTCACCGTGGGGGGAATCAAGAGTGGGGGGAGGCCTGGGGAGGGAATGTTGTACTTCAAAGGACATCAGAAAAGTGAACACGGTTCACCAAATGGGAGAAGCTTTCTACCAGTCTCATATCTGATAAGAGACTTATTTCTGTAGGGTACATAACTGAGCATCTGATCCTTCCCAAGAGGGCCTGGGACATAGGCTTGATCATCACGAGGCCCAGGATGGAGCTGCACACAGGTCATGACAGTGGAGGCAGCACAGGGTATGAAGCTGATGGCCACGACCCACTCTTTCCAGCCCCACTGTGCAACTGAGGCGGCACTTCAGAGTCTGGGTGTCTCTGTGTGCGGAAGGGAGACCAACCAGAGCCAGGCTGAGACGCAGGTGATCAGGGGTCCTTTCTAAAAGACAAGCCAGCCAAGTGTGATGGCTCACACCTGAAATCCCTGCACTTTGGAAGGTCAAGGCAGGAAGATGAGGTGAGCCCAGGAGTTTGACACCAGCCCAGGCAATACAGTGAGACCTCGTCTCTACAAAAACTACAAAAAATTAGCCAGGCATGGTGGCACACACTTGAGGTCCCAGATACTTGGGAGGCGAAGGTGGGAGGATCATTTGCACCTGGAAGGCTGAGGTTGCAGTGAGCTGGGATCATACCGCTGCACTCCAGCAACAGAGTGAGATGTTGTCTAGAAAAAATTAAACTAAAAAATGTTTACAATAAATAAACACAAGACAAGTCCCCTGAGTACCTCCTCCTAATCATCACAACAGAAAAGACTGAAGACTCACCGAAAAAGTTTATGTCATGGAAAGCACACTTGCCTCTGGGCCATGGCTCATATGAGCTGCCAAAATTACAGGTTCAGGGCAAAGAATGAGTTTCCTGTTAACTCTGGCTCCCAAGGTGAACACAGGTAAGGAAAATAACGAGGCAGTCAAGGGGAAAGCCCAGCTCCTGAGGGCCTTGTGAGAAAGACCAGCTCCACCACCGTCTGGCTGTCTGCCCCGGGCCTGGCCCTCAACAGTGCTGATGCAACAGGTTCAGGAGAAGTAAATGAGGGCATGTAGGGCATAGCCTATGCTGCATGGCCTGGCATACAGAAGCTGCTCAATAAAACGGAATTTATTGCTATTTCCACATTTCATGTTTTACCCAAACCTGATACATTTATGAGAGCTGTGTGAGGCCGGCGTGGTGGCTCACTATAATCCCAGCACTTTGGGAAGCTGAGGCAGAAGAATTGCTTGGACCTGGGAGGCAGGGATTGCAGTTCGAGACCAGCCTGGCCAACATGGCAAAACCTTGTCTCTACTAAAAATACAAAAATTAAGTGGGCGTAGTGGTGCGTGTCTGTAATCCCAGCTACTGGGGAGGCTGAGGCAGGAGAATTACTTGAACCTGAGAGGCAGAGACTGCAGTGAGCCGAGATTGTACCACTGCACTCCAGCCTGGGTAATAGAGCAAGACTTCGTCTGTGTGCCACTGAATGCCCTGGTTATGTCACACACAGTAGTAGCATGTAATAGGTGCTTGCTATGTGATAAGCACTAGCATGCACACTGTTCTCGTGAACTTTACACACCACAGTTCTTCAGTCCTCACAATAACCTCAAGAGGTAGACTTTGCAGATGGAGAAACAGAAATGGAGTCATTTATCAAGGTTGCCCAGTTTCCATGTGGCAGAAGACAGAGCTGGGTCCCAGCAGCCAGACTCCGGAGCCCCGACACAGACCACATCACACCCGTCCTCAAAGCATGGAAATGTTCCCAGCAATAAAGCAGGAAAAGGCCAGCGTGGCACAGATTCCAAAAACAGCTCAAGACTGACTTCTCTGAAAGAACTATCAGTCTCAGGTCAGCCTTGTGATCACAAACCCACAGGAAAATTCTTCAAAGTTCTGCAGAAGAGCAAGTCCAGAGCAACGCAAAAAGCCGCAGTCACCGCAATCAACCATGTGACTGGAGGCGGCTCCACTCAGAATGGGAACGGGACCATGCTTCAGTTCAAAAGTACACTTGCTAGAAAGTCATCCAAGGATTTGGGTGGCTCACAGCTGACTGAATGAACAAGCCTGCAATTTTTAAAAAAATGTCTTATACCCTATTTGACTGACTTCCTAACAAATTCTTACAATTCTCTCGGCATTTCTGAGAACTTCTCATACTCTGCACCCTTCCTTACCCAGCTTTCCTTTGCCGTCCATATTTTTCACTCCCATGCCCTACACCCTGCCCCCCAGGTACATGACTTATACTCACTTGTTCAGATTGTGCACCAAGAAAAAAATTCAACACATTCATTTACCCCAATTTAGTAATGGGAATACCTGATAAAGAGAGCTAAAAGGATACAGAACAAATAAGGCATGAAGCAGCACATCTGCAAGTCAGCACAAGTGTCTCTCCCCAAAACAGAGCCTAGCACTGTCCCAAGAGTGAGCTACGCAGACTTTGCTGAACACCCTCCTCACATATGTCCTTATGTTTGTGACAGAATTCACTATTGAAAAGTGCTGCACTTTGGGAGGCCGAGGTGGGCAGATCATGAGGTCAGGAGTTTGAGACCAGCCTGACTAACATGGTAAAACCCCGTCTCTACTAAAAATACAAAAATTAGCTGGGCGTGGTGGTGCACGCCTGTAATCCCGACTACTCAGGAGGCTAAAGCAGGAGAATCGCTTGAACCCAGAAGGCAGAGGTTGTAGTGAGCCAAGATCGCACCATTGCACTCCAGCCTGGGTGACAGTGTGAGATTCTACCCCCCCCCACCAAAAAAAAAGAGTGCTACATGGCTCAAAGCCAGAGCAAATAAGACAGCCAACGGAACATTAGTATGTACGTTAAATGTTTTATTTCTTTCTCATCTTATCTGAACAGTATAGGCAGAGTGTGGACTGCTAAAACATGTTGTGGAGATCAATGCAGAAGACGGTTTAAGTTTTTAATTCTGGTAACTTGTCCACATAACCGAAATTCACTTCTTGTTAAATTCCACTTCTTATACTAGAGTAAATAAAGCTGAAAATCTCATTAGATAACACAGGGGAGTTAAGATTACAGTGGGAAACAGCACTGCCCCCTTTTCTTGGCTTTTGCTTAAATATAACCTTAACTTATATCCAACCTCCAGCTATTCCCAGAAGCCTGTAACCAATCACTGTGTTCAGCGGTCATCAGTTTATGGCTGGTTTTTTATTTTAAATCAGTGGTGAATAAAATATTTTAAAGAGCTTTTGTGACTCAGTCTCTGCTTTCAAAGGATTTTAAGTTTTCAAAAGTGAAAACCTCACCAAACATAAGTTCTGAGTATTAAAGGTTATGAGACTGTTACAGACTACTTAGCTCTAGAGACTTGTTAGATATAACAGAAACATCTGACAGCACAGAAAACTGATGTGTAAATCCAGGTGTACTCAAGAATTGCGGGTAAATTTCACATCACCAAAATTAAAAACGTGTATGTTTCAAAGTATAAAGGATACCATCCAGAAAGTGAAAAGACACCTACAGAATGGGGAAAAGTATCTGCAAATCAGGTATCTGATAAGGAACTTGAATCCAGAATACATAAAGAACTCTTATAACTCAATAAAAAAACAACCTAACTTTTTAAACAGCCAAAGGATTTGGATGGATCCTTCTCTAAACAAGACCCATAAAAGCACAAGAAAAGATGCCAACACATGATCCTTTCATGAAAGGATGCTCAGCATCAGTAGCCATTAGGGAAATGCAAATCAAAGCCGCAAGTGAGATACCGCTTCACACCCACCAGGAACACTGTGATAAAGCAAACAAGTGCTGGGAGAGTGTGGAGAAACTGGAACCCTCCTAGGTTGCTGGTGGGATGTAAACAGTGCTGCAGCTTTGGAAAACAGGTTGACAGCTCCTCAAAAAGTTACACAGAGTTACCACATGACCCAACAATTTCACTCTTAGGTATGCATTCAAGGAAATAACGACCTACACAAAAATTTGCACGTGAATATTCATAGCAATACTACAAATAGTCAAAAAATAGAAATAACTTAAATGTCTATCAACTACCGAATGGATAAAAAAAAATGTGGTACATCCATAAAATGGAATATTATTCTACCATAAAAAGGAATGAAATTCTGACACATGCTACAACATGGATGAATCTTGAGAACACCAAGTTAAATGAAAGCAGCCAGTTACAGAAGGGCAAATACTGTACGATTACACTTACATGAAATGTTCGTAATAGCAAGTCAGACAGGAAGCAGATGAGTGGTTGGCCACGGCTCGGGAAAGGAGCTGCAGAAAAGTGGGAGTAACTGCTGTGGGCACAAGGTTTCTTTTGGGGATGATAAAAATGTTCTAAAATTGAATGATGGTGTTGATGGTTGCACAACTCTGAGTATACTAAAACCACTGAACTGTTCACTATTTTCCCCCCCCCGAGTCTCCCTCTGTCACCCAGGATAGAGTGCCATGGCACAATCTTAGCCGTTATCTCTGTCTCCCGGGTTCAAGTGATTCTCCTGCCTTGGGTTCCCGAGTAAAGTAGCTGGGATTACAGGCACCCACCACCACGTCCAGCTAATTTTTGTATTTTTAGTAGAGAGAGGGTTTCACCATGTTGGCTAGGCTGGTCTCCAGCTACTGACCTCAGATGATCTGCCTGCCTCAACCTCCCAAAGTGCTAGGACTACACAGGTGTGAGCCAACATGCCCAACCAGGTATACTTAAAAGGAATGAATGATATGTGACTTATACAATAAAGCTGTTTAAAAGAAAAAAAAAAACTCGCCAGGCATGGTGGCTCATGCCTGTAAATCCCAGCACTTTGGGAAGCCAAGGCGGGAGGACTGTATAAGCTCAGGAGTTTGACACCAGCCTGGGAACCATGGCGAAGCCCCATCTCTACAAAGAATACAAAACACAGCTAGGTGTGGTGGTGCACCTGTGATCCCAATTATGTGGGAGGTTGAGGCAGGGGGATACCTAGAGTCTGGAAGGTTGAGGCTGTAGTGAGCCGTGATCACGCCGCTGCATTCCAGCCTGCGCATCGGAATGAGACCCTAAGAAAACCCTGAAGACAGTAACCATGTCTTATGGGTCACCATATTTTCAAAAGGGCCTGGCATATAGTAGGTATAAATGTATGTAAATGGGCCGGGCGCGGTGCCTCACTCCTGTAATCCCAGCACTTTAGGAGGCCAAGGCGGGTGGATCACGTAAGGTCAGGAGTTCGAGACCAGCCTGGCTAACGTGGCGAAACCCCATCTCTATTAAAAATACAAAAATCAGCTGGGCGTGGTGGCGGGTGCCTGTAATCCCCACTACTCAGAAGGGTGAGGAAGAGAATGGCTTGAACCCAGGAGGTGGTGGTTGCAGTTAGCCAAGATCACGAATGGCTTGAATCCAGGAGGTGGGGGTTGCAGTGAGCCAAGATCACGCCACTGCACTACAGCCTAGGTGACAAGAGCGAAACTCCATCTCAAAAAAAAAAAAAAGTATGCAAATATTGGTAAAGAGAGTACAGATGTTGAGCCTTTTTTTTTAAAATTCAACTCTTAGCAAAGATCTCATTTATTAGATGTTGAGCCTTTTTACCAAAGATTTCATTAGAGGAATCCCCCCACTGCATCCAGCGCCTTCTACAACAGTCCCAGCCTAAAGAAAATGGCCGCCTCCAGCACCTTCTCCCAGCCCAGGACACCCCAGTCAGGCTGATCTCTCCCTAAAGTGTCCTCCTAACCAGAGTGCTATGAGGCTTTCTGGTGGATATAAAAAACAAAACAAAACAAAACAAAACAAAACAGGTTTTTGTTTTTGTTTTGATTTTACATTTTTGACACAGGGTCTCACTCTGTCACCCAGGACGGAGTACATCCAGTGAACCACACAATCGTGGTTCACTATGGCCTTGACCTCCTGAGCTCAAGCAGTCCTCCAGGCCTCGGCCTCCTGAGGAGTTGGGACTACAGGCACATGCACCACACCCAGCTAACATTTTAATTGTGTATAGAGATGGGGTCTCGCTATTATTGCCCAGACCGTTCTGGAACTTCTGGGCTTAGGCGATCCTCCCCACTTGGCTTCCCAAAGTGCTAGGATTACAGGAGTGAACCAGCACACCTGGCCCCAGCAAGTCTGAAAGTGCATAATACGAGCTCTTGAGGAACAGGAGGAAGCATGGGATGTGGTCCGCTCTAGCAGTCTGGCTAGAGGCAGAATTAGCATTCATGAAACAGCAGCAGCTCAGGGCAAGGAATGGAGATAAACTGGAAATAAAGATGGTAAGGGCCTTTGGTGGAAGGATATTCTTCTGGGCTTCCAAAAGGGTATTATTGCAAACGACTTTCCTGCCTTCCCCATCGCGCAATCGGAATTAGCAGCCTCCTCCACAGCATTCTGTTCAAATCTGCCTGCGATCACAGCAGACTGCACACACGTCCGGCTCCCTACTATGGAATACATTCCCAATAGACAAGGACAGCTTTTGGCTCTTGGAAAACCATCCTCAAAGTCTCGCACACAGGAAGTGAACAGTCTGTATTTGCTGAACTTAAGTATTTACTTCACAACAATTATTATTTTAACATCTCTATTCTGAAGCCTGTAAGTGTTTGTGGCAACAGAGGGGACAGCCTGCCTGAAGGCAGAATCCTCAGGCTGTTGACACGCCCTTCATGCGACCTACAAGGAGCAGCTTCGAACTCTGGCCACACCCACTTTCTCTGAAACACCGTTTCCCTCTTATCATTTTGCCACAGCCCAGCTGCCCGTCTGCTCCTCCGCCTCGGCCTAGCCCAGATGAGGCTGCGCTGGCCAGTCATCCTCAGTTCCTGCTCAACTCCACCCTCACCTCCAACTGAGTGGCAGGTTCTGCACTTCCACTGAGCCTGCCCTGGCCCCCATCAGTGCCCTGCACACTTGGAGGTGTCTGTGATCATCTATCGGTCCCCCCCAGACACTGTGGACTGCGGGAGGGCAGTGTTTATTTCACTCACTGAGGTGCTGTGCTGGCAAACGCTTAACAGACTGGTCTCCAAAAACATGTGCATGTATTTACATGGACATACATTTATTTTCAATTTTACTGACGCAAAAGATATGCAGCACACGATGGTAATAAAATATACAATATAGTGACAAATATCATAATAAAATACACAATTATATGCTGTAATAGAGCATGTAGGAATAAAAGCTATAATACTCTTCATTGTAAATTCCGCATAGCCAATTGATTCTCCCAGAATGCTTTCATAGACTTTTTTTTTTTTTATTTGGCCCAACTCTTGCATCTGTGGCCATTTACTCTACTTTAAGGAATAAAACAAAAGTGAAAGAGAGATAAAGATCAATCATGACATGAGCAACTTCTCTGCTGAACTGGACACTAGTTTCAAATACCAGAATGTTTACTCAATTTTCTTGTCCTATTCACAATATAATGGCTACGGACACAAAACTCTTTAAGTTTAAACTGCAATGTTAACATTTTCTTCATCGTTTTCTTAGACAATGAACAAAACAATAAACCCAGCCCTAATGCGTCATGTTTGCGAGTTTCCATGGTGTAAGTACTCCCACCAAGACTAATGTCCGGCCCCCAACGTGACATATCTGAGTGCAGACACAGTCGGGAAGACATGCGCACAGCACATCACTACATGGTATTTCCACCACAGACACAGCAGATGTGACAGCACAGGTGACGCTAACGTCACGAGGAAGTGATGAGTTCTGGGTATGTATTACCTTTGTCTTTATTATAATACATTTAATTATAATGGCTGCAGTTAACAACCGACTCCCAAAATTCCTTAAGAGACGGGTGCGGTGGCTCCTGCCTGCTGAGGAAGAGAGATGGCTTGAGCCCCGGAGTTGGAGACCAGCCTTGGTAACAGAGTGAGACCCTGCCTCTATAAAAAATTAACAAAATTAGCCAGGAGGAGCGGTGCTTCCCTGTAGTCCCAGCTACTTAGGAGGCTGAGGTGAGAGAATCAATCACTCGAGCCTGGGAGGCCGAGGTTGCAGTGAACTCAAGACTGCACCACTGCACTCCAGACTGGGCAACAGAGCAAGGCTGTGTCTCAAAAAACTTTTTAATAAGGTAGCAAAAGGGTATGAGCTGGCTCTGCCAGGCCATGGCTCACTACTGAACTCCCAGCGTTCAGCACACAAAAGGTGGTGATGGCACTTGTGGACACACAGCACAGCCCCCAGTGCCTTCACTCCTGAAGTCTGTGCTTCAAAGGGAATCAAGGCTTTCCCACAGCCGGGCACTAGAGGAACTGTACATATAACACGCTGTCTTTTCAAAACTGGGGTAAATGCCATTTTAAAAATTTAGCATAAACTCAAATATAAAATGTTTATTGGCTGGGCGCAGTGGCTCACGCCTGTAATCCCAGCACTTTGGGAAGCCAAGGCAGGTAGATCACAAGGTCAGGAGTTCAAGACCAGCCTGGCTTAAGATGGTGAAACCCCGACTCTACTAAAAATACAAAAATTAGCTGGGCGTGGTGGCAGGCACCTGTAATCCCAGCTACTCAAAAGGCTGAGGAAGGAGAATCGCTTGAACCCAGTCAGCGGAGGTTACAGTGAGCTGAGATTCATGCCACTGCACTCCAGACTGGGTGACAGAGACAGACTCCATCTCAAAATTAAAAAAAAAAATGTTTTCTTCAATACATTCTCCGTGAGGTACTTCTTCTACAAAAACACTTAGGCAGCTCTGCTGCCTTTCAGTAAGCATGAGTGGGGAAGTGCATGTTAAATCCTTCAAAGGTGTGACTGGGTTTAGCACCCTGGGTGGCACTAGTCACAGGCTGTTCTTTAAAGCTCATGAGCTCAGCTCCTAGTCTGGAAAGGACAGAGTCCAAAAACGACCTCAGGCTCAGAGGGCCTTGGGCTGAGGCCACAGCCAGGGAATGCCCCTGGGCCCTGTTGGTCTCTTCTAGCTCGGCAGGTCTCTCTCATTCTGTCTCTTCTTTTTCATTTAAAGAAGAGGTCTCACTTTGTTGCCCAGGTTGGTCTGGAACTCCCAAGCTCAAGTGATCTCCTGCCTCGGCCTCACAAAGTGCTGGGATTACAAGTGTGAGCCACCACGCATGGCCAAGAAGAGACACCACGCTGTCTCTTCTTACATTGCTGCACCACCTTCCCTTCAACCTCCTTGGCTCTTCACCCCTGCCCATTTCCCTGGCACCCTCCCTGCACCCTCCTAGGCCAGCTTTGGCCCTTGGTCTCCCCCATCTCCCTTCCCCTCTTTAACAACCAAGGGTCTTAATTCCACCTGCTGCTATCACTAGTGACTCCTAAGTCTGCAGGGGACTACAGGCGCTCTCATCTCTACCTATTATCCTCATGACAGAACCTTGTGCGCCCAAGGACGGAGGCGAGCAGCGTCCTTCAGACTCAACTGTACCTCCATCAGTCATGCGGAGAGAGACCACCATATCAGCCAGGACCAGGATTTCCTGGAACTCTGACTTCCGTACGCCCAAGCACAAGGTTGAAACTAAACCCACCTCCTCAGAGTCTCCATGTGGCTCTCCTCCCCAGAGGGCAGCACTGCCTGCTCCACTCCAGGCCTCCTGGTCCACGCCTCTTCTCCGTCCCCAGTCACTACCCTGTCCTCACCACCCCCCTCCAGTGGACACCGCTCCACACTGTCCGCCACACCTTCGTCCTCCCTGGACACCTTCACACCCTGCCACTTCCTATGGAAGAACGCTATGTTAGGGCGCCCTATCAGACCCCAAGATAATATTCCTGTTGAGGAAACAGACACTGAAGGATTCAGGAGTCAAGGGGGACACTTCCACTAATTTACAAATTGTTCTGGCAAAAAAATTTTCAAAGAGAAGAAGAAAATATGAAAAAGCAAATGGGGCAAAACGTAAAAAATATTGGTGATGCTAGGTGAAGACAAACTCCTTATACTATTTTCAAACTTTTCTGAAATTATACCAAAATAAAGCTACCCCCCAAAAATCCAAACCTCACCTTAGCATCAAAGTTCAACAATAAACAGCTCTTCTTTCAGGCAGAAGCCACTCCTGCCAGGCAGGGTCCATCCGTCTGACATCTTGTTTTTACCCCCTCTCAACACCTAGACTCAGGATTTCCCCAGTCCCTCCCTTTGAAGCTACTTCCTCCACTGCGCCGAGGGCCAGTCCCCGACTCACTCCTTCCAGGGGTGCCGAGGAAGGAAAGAAACTAACATTCCCTGAGCACCTGCTGCCAGCCAGGCCAACACTGCACTCGCCCTAATCCTCACATGCCTCAGCGAGGAGGGCCTCCCGGAGACTCAGAGAGATGGAGACACCGGTCCAAGGTTACACAGCCGCAGATCCAGAGCTGGAACGGGGACCCAGCGGTCTGTGCCGTCCACAGCACCAACCCACACCTCACTGCTGCCCGACACCTTCTCAGACCATACACCACCCCCCACCCCGGCCCAGTCACTCAGTGCACACAGATGGGCTGCTTTGACCAGGTCCTGCTTTAAATGCTTAGGGATCCGTCAGAGAACAAAACAAACAGGGTTTCTGACTTCATTTTTGTGGACAGAGACGGACAATAAAGGCCATATTTATTAAACACTTAAACAATACAGCACTGACTCCATGGCAGGTGTTATGCTAAACGTTTTATAAACACAAATTAATTTGGTTGTCACAAAAATTCTGTTAGGTATTGTTCTTACAAATGAGGAAACCAAGGCCAAAGCGGTTAAATAATCCACCCAAAGCCACATGAGTAGCAAGTGGTGAAGCCACAACGCAACCCCAGGCAGCCTGACTCCAGAGCCCGGGCTCTGCCCCTCTCGGTGAGCGTGAGTGAGCAACACGGCGCACTAGAGAGGTAAGTGCCCTGGACAAATGGAGAGCAAAGCAGGGTAAAGGGAATCGGGCGCACTGCGGGCAAGGAGAAACACTGACATTTCAAACTGGGAGGCACGAGGATTCCCAGAGGAGGTAATAGCTGAGCAAAGACATGCAGGGGTTGAGGGGTTACCCTGCAATATTGCAGGAAAGACTGTTTCAGGGAGAGGGGAGTCTGTCCCATGCCCCTGAGGCAGGGCGTGCCTGGAGCACAGGAGGAAGCTCGGCGAGGGAGGAGACAGCCCCTGCCTTTGGTGCAACACAATGCCCGTGCGTGCTGTGTGCCCGATTCCCTGCCTCCCTTGTGCCTGCATAGCTCCTTTAGTTTTCATCTTGACTTCCAAAGTGAACCGTGAACTCTGAGAACAGACCCCGTGATCTCTACTCCCTCTGCCAGTCCCTGGTACTTTCAATCCGATGCTTGCTGGATCTGTCTGCCTTGCCTTCAGATTCCACAAAACTACTAGGTCCAGGAGGACGAGCAGGTCCTGCCAGAGAAGCTTCTGACACCTGTGCCACTGGTCCTCCTACACTAGCCATGAGCAGCAGCAAGTAAATGGCACTTGTATTCTGCATTTTCAAAGCATGGCTATCCACTGCTATATTCACATTTTATTCCCAGTAGGCCCCTTTAAACTGGTATGCGGCCAGTATCGCCCTACTTGACAAACGGCAAAACAATCAGGTAACTCACCTGAGCTCACTGTGCAGCAGCAGAATCAAGGCTTTCTCATCTAGACTGGCAGATCAGGGTCTGCAGAGGCCGCTGGCATCTTCACTCTCCTTTATGACCCACCCACCTTCTCTCAAGCCCAGCCCCAGGCCCTGCAGAATGAAGTCACTGAGGACTCAAAGCTCTTGAATTTCAGCACACAAATCACTCTTTTTTTTTTTTTTTTTTTTTTTGAGAAAGAGTCTCACTCCATCACCAGGTGCCAGGCTGGAGTGCAGTGGCGCGACCTTGGCTCACTGCAACCTCTGCCTCCTGGGTTCAAGCGATTCTCCTGCCTCAGCCTCCCCAGTAGCTGGGACTACAGGCGCACGCAACCACGCCCAGCTAATTCTTGCATTTTTAGTAGAGACAGGGTTTCACCGTGTTGGCCAGGATGGTCTCGATCTCTTGACCTCGTGATCCGCCTGCCTCAGCCTCCTAAAGTGCTGAGATTACAGGCGTGAGCCACCACGCCCGGCCCCACGAATCACTCTTCAGAGGTGAGTAATTGACCAGGCCAGGCACGGGGGCTCAGGAGGCCATGGTGGGCAGATTACCTGAGGACAGGAGTTCAAGACCAGCCTGGCCAACAAGGTGAAACCCCGTCTCTACTAAAAATACAAAAATTAGCCGGGCATGGTGGCACACGCCTGTAGTCCCAGCTACTCGGGAGACTCAGGCAGGAGAATCGCTTGAACCCGGGAAGCGGAGGTTGCAGTGAGCTGAGGTAGTGCCACTGCACTCCAGCCTGGGCAACAGAGTGTGAGACTCTGTTTCAAAAAAAAACAAAAGAGGTAAGTCATGACCGAACAGTACAGGGTCCCGATCCCATCTAAGTAGGTTTAAGGCAAAGACCAAGCATTTAGTTAAGTCACAGAGAATTTAGCTAAATGCAGTGAGTCACCCACTTCACACAGAGAAAAATGCATCCCTCTACTCCTGTCTCACCACGTACAGAATGCCCAGATTTCTTTCCCATAGTTCCCCTTGAACTATGCAGGCTACTCATAGGGAATTAAGGAATATGCATCAGACACGTCCCTATTTCTAGCCTCAGTCTTTTAAGTAGCAAAAAGTAAATCCCTTTTTGTCATAAGTCAGAAATGATAGGATACCTTTTTCTTTCCATTTATTTCCAAAGTAGATTATACCAATTTAATTCCATTTTATTTTCCAGAGTAAGCATACCAAAAAAACCATACTGGAAGAATCATTTTCAATTGGATGTGGTGGCTCACATCTGTAATTCCAACACTTTGGGAGGCTGAGGCAGGAGAATCATTGAGTCTAGGAGTTCGAGGCCAGCATGGGCAATACAGCAAGACCCCATCTCTACTAAAAATAAAAGAAAAATTGGCTGTGCATAGGGGTGCACGCCTGTAGTCCCAGCCAATTGGGAGACTGAGGAAGAAGGATTCCTTGAGCCCCAGAGTTCCAGGCTGCAGTGAGCTATGATCATGCCACTGCACTCCGGCCTGAGTGACAGAGCAAGGCCCTGTCTTGGAAAAAAAGAAAAAGAAGAATCATTTTCCATAGACTGACAGGCAATGGAGGAGAGGAAAACTGAAAGAGAAGGTTTTGAAACAGTAACTAAGTGGCTGCTCCATTCAGGAGATGGCCTTCCTCCTGGAGGCAGCAGGGACTGGCAGCACCTCTGTGAAGGAAAGCACGGTCCCTGCTCTCCGCAGTTCAGATGCTTCAAGACAAGTGATCCTTGAGCCCTATGCCTGCTCTCCCTTTAGGCAATTGCTGGGCATGCTGCCCAATGGACAGCGCCAGCATGGGTGCTGGGGAACCGCTGGAGGAGTGTGGGTGCGGAGACAGGCAGGTACCTACCCACCTGTGACGGAACAGCTGCCATGTCACTATTTACCTATGGCAGGTGCTCTGTGAGCAACAGCAGTCAGAGGGAAGCTGGCTTTCCTGATCACTGTCCAGTGGTGTGGACAAGACCATCCTCATTCTTGAAAAACTCACACTGAATTATTTAGGGTAAGGGGGCACAACGTCTTCAACTTTCAAACTGGCCTGGGGAAAAAAATGCATCTACACACGGGGAGAATTATAAAGCAAATGGGGTCAAATGATCAAATCTAATTAATAAATCCAGGTAACAGACGGGGAGTACCCAGTACTCCTCCTGCAACTTATCTGTAAACAGCAAACTGTATCAAAACAGAGTTGCCCTAAAGGTGAATACCAGTGTCCCAACAAACAGGTGGGCATGCTGCCCCAGTCACAGCAGAGGGCACCTGTTGCCCAGCACACCTGAGGCCAAAGCAGGGGAGGGATCAGCACAGCGCCGTGCCCAGGGAGAGGATGGAAACAGCTAACAATGCTGACGGAAGTCTGTGAGCATCAGCCATCACCAGGTTTTTCTCCAGAACCAAGTCATACTCCTGGCGCTTGGAAAACAAGGCCAGCTCTACCAACAAGGTGCTGCAAAGGCACCCACCCAGCATTATCCAGGGCGCTGCCCTCTCCTTACCCCTTCTACCTAATCAGTGTCCTCTTCCCAAAATGTATCTGGCACTGCGTCCCTTCCTCTCCACATCCGCTGCCAACATCCTGTTTCAGTTCCTTGTCGTGTCACACCTGAGTCATCTGCACCCGTCAGGGGTGGGCACGACACCACTCACGCGCCAGATCCAGCCTGCAAGCAAAGAATGATGCTTACATTTCTAAAGGGTTGGGGAAAAAATTAAAAGGAGGCGATTTTGTGACATGTAAAAATGACAAAATTTAAATTTCAGAGGCCACAAATAAAAGCATTACTGGAACCCGGCCCCAGGTATCTGCTTCTGTGCTCTCTGTGGCTGCCTTCGTACAACAGCAGAGGGGAGCAGCCTCAGAGTCCGACCAGCTCACGGAACCTAAAATATTTACCTTCTGGCCTTTTACAGAAAAAGGTTTGCTGACTCCTCCCCGGCTGATCTTGCCTGACTCAGTTCTCCTGCCTCTACAAGATTAACTGACCTAAAACTCGACTTCCATGCTGTTGCTGTGTGTTCAAACCCCCGACAGACTCCCTGATGCCCACAAAGCCCAAACTGTACCCTGACATCCATTTGACCATGAGAATAAACAAGAGAAGCCCTCAAGGCCATGCCTTTGTTCATGCTGTTCCCTGCCTTTCAGGAAGCTCTTTCTGCCCTCCACAGCTAAGCCTGCCACCACCTTACTGTCAGGGCAAGGCTCCGGGAACGCTCCCAGCTCCGTCTGCTCTGCTCCCACAGCACCCTATACTTACCCTCATCACAGCTCTTACCACACAGCACTGAAATCATCTATTTGTGCGTCTGTCTCGCCAGCTGCAGCAAGATCCCAGAGGGCAAGGAACACATCTTACTCACCTCCCATCACCCAGACGGAACCCGGTACAGCAGCTCATCAACGCAGAATGCAACCCCAGCTGGCCAGGCTGGCCTCCTCCCTGCCCCTGAACACATCCTGCTCACCCCAGCACCCCTTCTCACTTAGACAATCCTCCCACGGCCGGGGCACACTTCAAATTGCATCTCCTACACAGGCCCATGAAAGTTAACATGGCGGCAAGTTAAACCCCCAGCTCCTCTCACCCATGTGTTGAGTGCCCTCGCACAAGATGCTTCTGTCTCTGGGTCCTCATCTGTAAAGCAGGAATGACTCAGTACCCCTTCAGCTGCAGGGCTGACAATGCATATAAAGCTTCTGAACCAGAGCTTGGCATATCATTGATTTTTAAGAAGTAACAGCATGCTTGTCCTTCTCAATCCCACCGTCTATGCCATCTGGGTGTTTCAGCCCGTTTCTTCCCTGTAACTGCTGTATATATTACTCCCGGCTCTCCTGAAGCAGGCAGGCTTGTCACAAGCAGTGACAGGTCGTAGTACACTTCCACGAAGCTGCCCCTGCCCTGAAACCCAGGACAACGCAACACGTGGAAGAAGGGACCAACGGATACAACTTTAACAAACAAATCATTTCAGGAAGTTTAAAGAATACCTAAAAAACAAACAAAAAAAAAAAACCAAAGCCCCGCGGGATCAGGAGTGAGACGGAGAGCAGGCTTTTGCCGATGCTTTCATATTGATGAGAAACGCAGTTAGAGGGCGGGAGCAAGTGGGACGAGGAGGGGACCAGCAAGACAGGAAAGAACTCCCCCCTGAAGGCAGTACTGCTCATTTTCACCGGTACAAACACTGCAAAGAAACCTGCTGCTGACTCACTGGATGCTCCCCTGAAGACTGTCTCTGGACAAAAGGAAGCCCCAAGCCTCAGAATTCCATTCCAAGTTTCATGAGCACCAGTAGATAACAGCACCAGCTGAAGCTTGGGGTGCTCACTGCGTGCTTACCACGTGCTGGGAGGATTCTAAATGCTTACAACCACACAAGGTAAGTGGGACTGTTATGCCCTTCATTGCACAGATGAGGAAACTGAGTCCCAGGAGAGTAAGGAACGCACTTCGGGTCACACACTCTAGTAACTGGTATAGCACAGCACAGTCTGGCTCCAGCGTCCAAGCTCTTAACCACAACACATTTTGATTGTCCTACTCTGATTTAGCTCCACCATTTACCAGGTGAGAAATCTCAGGCAAGTCATCTAACCTCCATGAGCCTCATCTTTCAAGTGGGCCTCATATAGGTAACTTCATAAGACTGTCCTGAGGGTTGAAGGCGATCATGCCATGACACATATCATGAAGCAGACTCCTGAGAAATCGGTTCCTTTCCACTTTTCCCATAACCCAGTACAAGTGAGGTTTTTAGCCAAACCCTCTGACCTCCTTTAAACTGGGAATGATCTACATGCCCTGCAGGATTTTCCTGCCTCCTGCCTATGCCTAAGCATTTGGACCTCATAAAAGCTTACAAAAACAGCCTGGAGACAAGAACAGAAAGCACCTGCACACGGAGCTGAGTGGGGCGGCCCAGCAGGGAGGGTCCAGACGGCTCCTGGCATGCATATGAATACTGCATGAGCAGAGGCTGGGCCAGCAAGGCCCTGCCAGGATGTGCCACAACTAACAGCCCGTGACAGCACCTAGATCCATGCGCCACACCAACAGGCCCGGCCCACAGGCCTGGGAGGCTGCAGGCAGAGCCAGGAGCACCTGTGCCTCTGAACCTTCATGTGTGTATGTGCTGCAGGGGACAAAGGGGCAGGCAGGTGACAGTGACAGGCAGTCATTCCCACCAACAGTGGCATATCATACTGCCTGAAATGTTGTATACAGCAAGGTAAAATTTTCAATTCCTACAGAAGGAATTCTGTTGGAAAATTCCTTTACTGTCAAGAACTTAATTTTAAGCCAAGAAAGTACAGATATACACTAGTTTATTTTGAAGGTAAATCCACATTTCTATACATCAAGTTTGCTTGAAATATAGGAGATACCTTTAAGCCATGAATCCTTCCCCTGGGCTGGTGGTCATGCACAGAGGGAATCTGTTATTAGCAGCATGTAAAAGTGTCCCTCATCTTAGCAAGTCAGCTCAATTAATATAGCAGGGAGCAGAGGTCGGGTGTTTAACTCATTTCTAGGAGATATAAGTAATTTCTATTTGAATGGACGTAATCAAATGGATCCAAAGGTCTTAGAAAATAAAAGGTTAAAACCCAAGCAAAAACTGTATCTTATTCATCCTATCCAGTAGTAAGAAGTCCTATGACGCCTTTTTCCACAACACATCAACTTCCAAATACAGCACATGACAAAAAAAATACTTCAGGAAGATGGAGGAAACGGGGATTTGCTACTGTGCTGGCTGACGACATTACTGCAAGGCTCTACCCAGCTCTGAGGCTGTGGTGGACACAGCACTGTGGCCTGAGGGTTAGAAAGGAGCCCTCAAAGCAGCATGGACAATCTGATGCCCAAAGCACGGATGAGGTGCCTCCATGCTCAGGACTGCCTCCAGCCACTGCTGCTAGAGCGCCTAGGAAAGGGCACAGCCCGTGGCACCTCCTCTGGGAAGGGCTACCTGGTCCCCCTGGGGCACCTATACTTCAGCTGGGCAAGGACAAGCGCATTTAGACCACCAGATCCAAAGTGATGATGGGCCCAAGGGCAGCCTGCAGGCAAGGGAAATAGCCCCGGCCTTTCCTGCAGCCAAGGTGCAGGACCGGTCCTCAGGAAGGAGCTGCAAAATGATCCTGTTTGCAAAACACAAACATGCCAGAAACAGTAGCCACAGGGGGTAGGTCAATTCTAGACCTTCTCAATCTTATGTAAAGGAAATAAACAAAACTGAGTCCAGAAGGAGTATTTTCCTACTTAGCGTAAATGTGCTTAGCACTCTATGTCCAGGGCTTCCTGGCCAGTTAAGTCCTCTACCACAGCATGCCACGGATCACTGCACTTGCATGGCTGCCAATGCATGTAGCCTCTTAAATATGCAACCTCTTGCAGGCACATGCTGTGTTACCACGTGGCAGTTACATACAACAGGCACTCAACAAATGTGCTGAAAAAAGTCAGTGTGTAAAGCACTCCTAAAGCAGGAATCCCCTCTGCTCACCCCGAGGGCGGCTGAGGCCCAGGGCCTTGTTTGTGTCCCCACTGTCCGCAGGGCCCAGCACAGCGCTCACTACACGGGGAGGGCTGGTTCAAGCTGCCCCTGTTTATTTTTTCCCCACCTCACACTGTCTCTTTCTGCCCCATTCCTCCTCCTCTTGCTCTCTCCTCATTTATCTCATGGGATTTGGAGTCATTTGCTATGTAAATTGCTGGGTTTATGGCCATTTACCTCACAGGAGCAGTTTCCCTGCTGTAAAATGAGGTGAAAGGACCCTACCTGAAGACTAGAAATGACGGGTATGCAGTCTGGCCACGGTAATGCAAAGTGATCGCTGTTACGGCTTTCTCATATACCTATCCACAGGCCCCATTGTCTAAAGGTACTCAAATACCAAAAGCAGAAAGTTGATTTGTTCTTTCCGCCCTGCAAGGGTGGTTTTGAGAAAGCCTATCTGTTTTGGAAAGAAACTGACCCAAGCCCACGTCACTAGTTAAAATATTTCCTTTTCCCTTTTTCACAGGGAAATGAATGACTCTGACTAGTCATGGCCAAACTGGGTAAAGGGTTTTGTTCCATAAGTTCACGTGACAATTATACATAGTGATTAGGATTCCCAGATGGCTCGTTCTCTTTTTAACTTTTTTAAATTTTACTTTAAGTTCTGGGATACATGTGCAGAATGTGCACGTTTGTTACACAGGTACACATGTGCCACGGTGGTTTGCTGCACCTATCAACTCGTCATCTAGGTTGTAAGCCCGACCTGCCTTAGGCGTTTGTACAAATGCTCTTCCTTCCCTTGTCTCCCCGCACCCAGTGCTGCCCAGCTCATTCTCTTAAAGAATCATCCATAAAGGAGATTAGCTAGGGCAATAATGGATCTGCTTGGGCTCCACAATTTGGGAATCAAAAGGAAGAAAGGGGCTTCTGCACCTTTTCTGGGAGCAGGGCTGCCCTCAGCAGTCTCTGGATCCCAAGGCACAGCCCCAGGTCCCTGAACACATAATGTCCTAAGTGCCCCTCTGGGAAGCCCCCGAGCACCCTGGCTCTCCTCCTGGTACTTCACAATTACCTCCTGACTCCACCCCCTGAGAAATCGGCCAGGAATATTTAGAGGGCAATACACCAATTAACCTCAAGGCACCTCTCCTGGCATTTCACAGGAAGAACTCAAGAGTGAAGAGAGGGAAGTATGGAGGTCTGAAGAGAGGAAGGGGTGACCCTTAGGATGGAGGTAACCCTGTGGAATCCGCCCACGTCAGTTGCCCTCAACTGGTGCATGAGAGCACAGGTCCAAAACCCAACGCCTTCATCTAAATCCTGATGCCACCACTTTTTTTAGCCGTCTGTGCCCCACTTTCTAGCAGGTATCATAGCAGCACCCAGCCTGTGCACTGTGGTGAGGACTGAGCACATTAAAATATGCGGGCACTCAGGACAGAGCGCGGCACGGACAATGGTCTCTAAGCATCTGCTGCTGCCATCACCACTCATCAGCACCAGGCACTGCTCTCCCACCACTGTCCCTGTCCCATCACAGCCCACCAATTCTCAGTCACAAGGAGGACTTTGGTGGCAGAGGCAGGGGACCAGGGGAGACAGGGAGAAGTATGGCTAAAACCTTTGTAAGGTGACTTTATGTGAGCTGGGGACAGTCCATGCTAAAGGGTAGCCGCCATACCCCTGGGTATGCCACCCGCCCCCCTCACCAAGCTGCTCCTCCTTCCTCCCCAAGCTTCCAACACTGGCACTAGCCTCCCGGGACCCATGCCACCTCCAGACTTAAACTGGCAATGGATAAGAGGCAGGGGGCTGGGCGAGGCGGCTCGTGTCTGTAATCCCAGCACTTTGGGAGGCTAAGGGAGGAGATCGCTGAGCCCAGAAGTTCAAGACCAGACTGGGCAACACAGAGAGAGCAGCTTGTCTCTACAAGACGTTTAAAAAATTGGGTGTGGTGGTACAGGCCTGTAGTCCCAGCTGAAGTGGGAGGATGGCCCGGACCCGGGAGGTCAAGGCTGCAGTCAGCCGAGATCACGCCACTCCAGCTGGGGCCACGGAGCAAGACCCTGTGAGAGGAGAAGGCTGGGACCCACTAAGGTTTCATTTCGCCTTTACACAGGAAAAGTCAATAAAAGCTACTAGTTACCCACTAAGGTTTCATTTCGCCTTTACACAGGAAAAGTCAATAAAAGCTACTAGTTACCCACTAAGGTTTCATTTCGCCTTTACACAGGAAAAGTCAATAAAAGCTACTAGTTAACCACGTGACTGTGCTGTCCGTCTCTCTCCTGCTGGAGTTAACCAGACCGAATCTCCTGCCAGAGTTAACCAGACTGAATGCTTCAGCAGATACACAATTCAACAGACACCTGCAGACCTGCCTAATACAGGAAGACCCCTCTGCTAGATTCCCTCACACATGACACACGTGCACTGAGCTGGGCGCTACAGAGACGCAGCCTAACAGAACACGAAAGAGATATGTTGTCCTTGCCAAGGTACTCACTATGCAGAAGCTCCTGCCCTTCCTCTTTCACCTTTCATCAAGGTATAAGCCAACAGGCTTACTTCTTCTCTCTTCTTTAATCCTATTTCTGTCTTCTCTTTTTTCTTTTAAGACACAAGGTCTCACTCTGTCACCCAGGCTAGAATACAGTAGCACGATTATAGCTCCCTGCAGCCTCGAACTCCTGGCCTCAAGCGATCCTCCCACCTCAGCCTCTGAGCAGCTGGGACTATAGGTGTACACCACCACGCCCGGCTAATTTTTTAAATTTTTGTAGCGACAGGGTCTTACTATGTTGCCCAGACTGGTCTCAAACTCCTGGCCTCAAGCAATACTCCTACCTCAGCCTATCAAAGTGCTGGAATTACAGACGTGAGCCACTGCACCCAGCATTTTTTTTTTCGAGACAGCAGGGTCTTGCTCTTTCACCACGGCTGGAATGCGGTGTGATCTCCGCTCACTGCTGCCTTGGCCTCCCAGGCTCAAGTGACCCACCTACCTCATCCTCCTGAGTAGCTGGGACTACAGGCGTGCACCACCAACGCCCGGCTAATTTTCGTATTTTTTTTGTAGAGACAGGGTTTCACCACGTTGCCCGGGCTGGTCTCGAACTTCTGACCTCAAGTGACCTGCCACCTTGGCGTCTCAAAGTGCTGGGATTATAGGTATGACCCACCACACCTGGCCTCTTTCTTTTTTAAAACTGTAGCAATCATCTCTCCTCTGTTGAACTCACCAATGAGAAAAAGTCAATGGCGCTAGGTACGGGGGTGGCTCAGACCTGTAATCCCAGCACTTCGAGAGGCTGAGACGGACAAGTTGTTCGAGCCCAGGAGCTCAAGACCAGCTGGGAAATGTGGCAAAACTCTATCTCTACAAAATTTTTACAAATTAGCCAGGTGCCGGGCGTGATGGCTCACGCCTGTAATCCCAGCACTTTGGGAAGCTGAGGCGGGTGGATCACGAGATCGAGACCATCCTGGCCAACATGGTGAAACCCTGTCTCTACTAAAAATACAAAAATTAGCTGGGTGTTTGGCACGCACCTGTAGTCCCAGCTGCTCGGGAAGCTGAGGCAGAAGAATCGCTTGAACCTGGGAGGTGGAGGTTGCAGTGAGCCGAGACTGTGCCATTGCCCTCCAACCTGGTGACAGAGGAAGACTCCATATCAAAAAAAAAAAAAAAATTAGCCAGGTGCACACCTGTAGTACCAGCTACCCAGTCGGTCAAGGTTGCAGTGAACCATGATCACGTCGTGCACTCCAGGCTAGGTGACGGAGTGAGATGCTGTCCCAGTTAAAGGAAAAAAGAAAACGCAGGCCAGGTGCAGCAGCTCTCAGCACTTTGGGAGGCCAAGGCGGGTGGATTACCTAAGGGCAGGAGTTCGAGACCAGCCTGGCCAACCTGGTGAAACACCATCTCTCATAAAAACACACAAAAACTGATCAGTAGTGGGATTGTGCCTGTGAATAGCCACTGCACTCCAGCCTGGGCAACATAGTGAGACCCTGTCTCACAAAAAAAAAAAAAAAAAAAGACACAAAAAAATTAGCTGGGTATGGTGGTGGACACCTGTAATCCCAGCTACTTGGGAGGCAGAGGCAGGAGAATCACTTGAACTCGGGAGGCAGAGGTTTCCATGAGCTGAGATCATGCCGCTGCACTATATAGCCTGGGGAACAGAGCAAGACTCCATCTCAAAAAAAAAAAAAGAAAGAAATGCAATCAACGGCAGGGTTTGGGGTGACAGTTTCCTGGTCATCCCTCCCAGTTTCTTTCTTTTCTTTTCTTTTTTGGGATGGAGTTTCACTCCTGTTGCCCAGGCTGGAATGCAATGGTGCAATCCTGGCTCACCACAACTTCCAACTCCCAGGTTCAAGTGATTCTCTTACCTCAGCCTCCCAAGTAGCTGGGATCACAGGCATGCGCTACCACACCCAGCTAATTCTGCATTTTTCATAGAGACAGGGTTTCTCCATGTTGGTCACACTGTCTTGAACTCCTGACCTCAGGTGATCTGCTCGCCTCAGCCTCCCAAAGTGCTGGGATTACAGGCATGAGGCACTGTGCCCAGCCTTTCCCAGTTTCTTGACAGCGGTGCTTTTATAGGTAGAGATGGCTAAAGCCCACCCCCAAGAAAACAGCAAGCTGCGTACACCTGAGGCCCATGGGCGCAGGACGCTGTTTTCGACACTGGAGTATCCCAAGCACTTGAGTGTCTGACACCACCCATCACCCCCAACTCCATGGAATCACAGTTTAATTCTGAAGAGTGGAACCAAAAGTGACAGAGTGGGTGGCTGGAGAGAAGTACTTTAATGTACTGCATTAAAGTATACTGGAAGCTAAAGACCAAAAAGGAATCAGGCTTTCGATTTTGCTACCTAAAGTAAAAACTGAGAGCCTTATTTACTGCACAGATTGTAGCACGAGTGCCATACCTCCAGTTTCACAATTTCACCAGCAGCTTAAGCAAAACGGCCTGGACACTGAAGATGGCCTCTGGGTCACAGTATCACTAATTTCCTCTGTCTACAAACCACTTCCATTCTCTCTGTCCCCTATCTCCCCACTGCAACCTCGGCCTCCTGAGCTCAGGAAATCCTCCCACCTCAGCCTCCAGAGTAGCTGGGACCACAGGCGCACACCACCTGTGTTCCAGTTAATTTTTGTACTTTTTGGAGAGAGAGGGTTTAGCTATGTGGCCCATGCTGTTTTCAAGCTACTGGGCTCCAGCACTCTGTCCACCTTAGCCTCCCAAAGTGCTGGGACTGCAGGCATGAGCCACTGAGCCCAGGCCATCTGGTCTTATTAAATACTTCATGCTCTGCAAATGCAGACGTTTTCTCAGCTCTGATTATTTTTTCTAAAGTAATGACCCTCCACCTGTCTAGATGAATGCTTCTGGCAAAGGAAAAGATCACGGTGTGAAAGCTTACTACAACAGGACATAAAGCCCCGTCCAACCCCTACCTAACCCATCGGACCTGGGGTGGCAGCTGCAGGTGTCGGGCGCTCAGGTCTGTGCATTAGTCATCCCTAAGGTCCGTTAGCACACGGGTTAGGAGGAGCACACGTTATGGAATCAGAAAGCCCAGGACTGAACCCAGCCCTGCTTTCAGTCAAGGCCTTGTCACTCACTATCACTCCCTTGAGCTAAGGCCTCACAAAACCCTAGTCTGTCATCTGTGAAACTGGAGATAGTAAGTTCTGCCCTGAATACTGCGGTGAGGAATAAATGAGGTAATGTCTGTGCAACACCTAGCACAGATTCCTGCAGATAAGCACTCAATGGATGTTAACTACCCTCCACTATCTAGTCATCAGAAAAGCACAAGGATATGGTGTCTTTAATTCCTTCCGTTTCTGGAAAAAAAAAAAAGTGTGTGAATTTTTTTTCCCCCTAAAGGTATCAGCGAAGTGAAACTTAGGAAGGAAAACCCAATTCAAGCCCAGTTCAGGGACCAACTCACTCACAACTTAAAGCAACTCGTGGTACCTCCATTTCCTTACTGAACTTTGACGACCTCAGAGACAAATAAGAATCAATGCGATAACAGGTGATGAAAAAGCTTTCACTGCCTCAAAGAAAAAGCAAACAGTAGTAAATCCAGAGCATAATTATTATTAAAATGCCAGGCTCCATAATATGGAACATAAGCCAATGATGGCTCTTACTTTTTCTAGAACATTAGGTTTGATGGCCTTTTCGTCTGTTCACACGGGAGCTGCTATGAGCTGGAGGAGGCAAATGGCTGCTCCTCGCAGATCCTAGTTCAGAGGCACAGCCCAGCAAAGCTAGCACTCTGCCAATGGTCAGGCTTGGACCATCCTGGGCCACTTCTCAGATGCCAGTGCCTGGAGAAATTAGGCAATTCATCTGGTTCCACTTGGGCACGTGAAACCAACAACCACCAAAATCCTCTCCTGCAGGACTACTCAACAGATGCAGGAAACGCTGAGATTTGACCCTCTGCACTCCTGTACTGAATGATGTACTACTCTTCAGGGCACGTGCTGGCCTTCCTTTAAAGTGCAACACACCACCCAGGAGGAAGAGCTCCATTTTTCCTTATTTCTACTTCTAGGTCCAAGATGTGAGTTTCACTTGTAATCTACCATTGAAATATCTGGAGAGCTGGAAGTCGGAGTGGGAGGAGGAAGTGGGGGAGCATACAACCAAAACTGCATCCAATTTCATCATCCCCAGGTCTCTTGAACCCAAGGAAGAGAGAAAAATTCACGTGATGTTTATTGGACATCTGCTATGTGCCAAGGACTGTGCTAATTCTTCACATATATTATTTCCAAAGCTCATTTTCTCTTCCACACCTAGTAACGCCATGGAATAAACCACCAGGGAACGGGATCATCCCAGATGCTGGGGGAGGCGGGGGAAGGGTTGGGGGGAAGAATCACACCATGTAGTCAAGTTTAAGAGGTTTCAAATGTTAGTGCTGTGAACACAAAAAAACAGCCCTGACTGAGGAACCAGGCCCAAGTCCTGAAACACCCTTTACAGGAAGAACACCCAAAGCTGTCTTTCCTATAATTATGAAATTAACTCAGGCTATTGAAGACACTATAAAAAAAGATGTAAAACTTTTAAAATCTGGAGCACAAGAAAAACTCACCATAGGACTCGAAAAATCTGGGGCCGGATTTCTGACCTGAGAAGTACATCTGGCACTCAAATACGGAATGCCAGCATCCCCTGAGAGGCCCTGCAGAGATGCGTTGTGAAGAAGACAACCACAACGAACTGGCCTGTGTGTGGCCAGGTAACCAGAAGGCGAAGCTTTCCTGCAGGCGGCAGCGACTGTACAAAGATGTCTTTCTCAGCTTAAAAGCTAGCTGATCCTCATCCCTGGGGTACCACGACTGTCTATGGAGCAAAGTGTCAGATGGGACCAAATACACATCGGTAGCCTGATACTCAAATGTCATCCTCTCCATGCACATCCCACTAAAAAGAAGCTTAGGGGGAAAAAAAACAAAACACTGTCCACCTGTCCACAGCTGACCTTCATTCCTCTACGTCAACCATTTCACACAAATCACAGTTAACATCTGCATTAAACACCATTAAAAGAACAAAAAAGTGGTTTGAACTCTTGGACATACTTTCTCTGCATTCAGAGTCAGGAAAATCAGCCAAGACAGGGGGCTGGTCCCCCGCCCCTTAACGGGATGCGACACAGAGGCCTTGCCTGAGGGGCCTGCCAGACCCCTTCTTCCCAGCAAACCACTGAGCAAGTGGGGTGGCGGCGGCTCACCAGCTCCCCACGCCAGGCGGAGGCCCTGGCTGCGGCTGGCTTTCCGCTAGGCCAGGCAAGCCCGGGTCCGTGTAGGGCTCCTCAAGGTGGTTTCTAAACTGGGAATTTCCAATGTGCCTCGGAGACCTCCAAGAGCGCGGTCCCCTCGGAAGGCAGCTAAGGAGAGGGGCGTCGCTGGGACCGGAGGCGCAGGCGGCTGCCATCGCCCGGGCGCGCCCACCGTCCCCAGAAATGGAAAGGCGCGCCGGGATCCCCTGGGCCACCTACCTGCCAGGGTCGCAGGAGCCCACCCTCGGCGCACGCCAGCGTCAGGCCCGGGCAGCCGGACCGGTGGCCCCGGGGCCGGGCCGCGGAGGCAGGACCCGGCGGAGCCCCGACTCCGAGCCTGCGGACCCGGGTCAACACAGAGACCTCCCCCGCCCCAAAAAGCCGCCCCAGCGCCGGGCTAAGCCGCCTCCCTCCGCCCCCCGCCCGAAGCGGACAGCCTCCCCGCGCCCGCCGCCGCGGAACTCGGGACCGCCGGCGCACCTGGCCGCGCATCCTCCGCCGGGAGGCGACCACACGGGGACGCGGGGCGGGGGCTTCCTCGCGGCCCGCCCGCCGGGCGCAGGGCTGGACGCGCCGCCGGAAGGAGGCGCCCAAGCCGCGGCGGGTCCCGGCCTCGGCGCTGCCCGGGCGGGAGGCTCGGCGCGCGTCTGCTCCTGGGATACCCGCTCCAGAGCCGCCCGCAGGGACCGGCCCGGGGTCGAGACCCCGAGCTCGAGCGCGAGCGAGATGCGGCCACCCCGGGGCGGCTGGCGCGGGCCGGAGCCCCGAAGCCCCGTCCGTACCTCTGCCTCATGCTGCGGCGTCCTCGGCGCCGGCGTCCCAGTGGCCGGCCCGGGCCGCCCAGTCCCACAGCCCCGGCGTCCCGCGCGGTCAGCAGCAGCGGGAGCAGCGGCGCAGCCGCCGGGGGATGGGCGGGCACATGGAAGGGCGGGGGCTGCGGCCCTCGGGCCGGACCACAGGACCCCAGCCTCGGGGGCGAGAGAGCTCAGTGCGCCCTGGAACTGGCATGCGGCTTCCGTCCTCAGGGACCCTATTGCTACCTGGATGCTCAGTCTTCCCAGAATCTTACGGGATATGTGCAAAAGGCAAAGAAGTAAGCTGTCGCCACGCCCTTCGTCCTCTCCGTCCCCCCGCAAGTCCATATGGTACATTCCTCAAAGCCCAACGGGAGACACGAAAGAGGTGATTGGTTGGGAATCTTGGAAGGGGCGAGAAGCCACACGAAGTGGCCAATGGAGAAACCTGGTGGGCATATCAAAGCCTGCCAGCAGGGAGAAGGGAGGATGTTTTTAAAGGGGACTTGGCCTGGCGCGGTGGCTCTCTCCGGTAATTCCGCACTTTGCTGGGCAGAGGCGAGCGGATCACTTGAGGTGAGGAGTTCAAAACCAGCCTGGCCAACATGGTGAAACCCCCACTGAAAATACAAAAATTAGCAGGGCGTGGTTGCGCGGGCCTGTAGTCCCAGCTCCTCGGGTGGCTGAGGCAGGAGAATCACTTGAACCCGGGAGGTTGCAGTGAGCTGAGATTGCACCACCGCACTCCAGCCTGGGCGACAAAGACTCCGTCTCAAAAAAAAAAAAACTAGGATTTTCATTCTGACACTATGCAGATGGGAAGCAAAGAGATTAGAGGGAAGTTCAGATTTTTGGAGGAGAGAGCTTAAAGAAAATGTAGAGCGAATTGAACCAAGTATATCTGTATGACCTTGAGCAGATAAGTCCAGCCCTCAGCCTGAGTTTCATCATCTAGTCCAATGAGGATACTGTATTGTACTTGGTGCCTGGCGGCTTTCACACACTTGTGTGATCCTGTCATCCTTTGCATGGGAATAGCAATACCTGCAGATATTCTTCAATTTTAGGCATGATCCACCATCTTAAAGAACTTTAGTTGAAAGTGGGTAGACTTTCTGACACTGACTTTCAGCGACATTATCAACCCCACCTTTGGTAAAGGCAAATCCAGTCTTCTTTCTGGATCCTTCCTCTCTTCGAGAAGAATATTCTTCTTACGTGTGGAGCCCCCACCTCCAAGTAGTTCATGATTTCTACTCCTCCAACAGGCATCCCCTCTATTCCTTCTCCATTCCGCCTCATAATCAGACAAAGCTTCGCTTAATAATTCATTTGCGCAGTGACCGTCCACAGTTCCTCCCTTGAGCAACAAATCCCACTGCCCACCCCTCCCTAGAACTGTGAAAGTGCTTGTTCCTGACTCAGTCTGTGACACATCATTCAACCACACATGGCCAATTGTGCTTTTATCCACACTGCAAGCCAAATTTCAGACTTTCTCACCATTCCTTGGTGCCTGCTCTGTTTTAGAGTCTTACACCGGCCTGGTAGGCTTACATTTTGGCTACTAAGCTTCAGCTCACATTCTTTATTACAGAACTTTTCAACCTCCCAACAGCTGGTCACCTCACTCCCACTCAACCAGCTTCCAACTTGTGTAAGAGTGTCTTTTAATAGCTCCAGATAACTCATCTTCCAACTATAATCCAAAGAGTTCCAGAAAGTCCATTCTTCCATGAAGCCTTCCAGATTGATTGCCAGAAGCTGCTAGCTTACAGAGCTCCCGTTTCTACTCTGTGCCCTGCCATAACCTAACTGCCTGTGCTCTCTGCCCCAATACACATTTCTTATCGACATATTTCTCTGCCTTCCATCCTTATTACCATGAGTACCATTTTGCCCTTATGAGGAAAACACGAGGGCTTAGAGAAACTGATCTGCCGAAGTTCACACAGAGGTCTGACATCTAGTGTCCATAACTCCACAATGCAGTACTGTCTTGAGTTTCTTAAGAATATATTGTATGCCAGATGAAAGATAATCTCATACATTTATTTATTTATTTTTAATTGCTTTCTCCTTCTTTCTTTCTTTCTTTCTTTCTTTCTTTCTTTCTTTCTTTCTTTCTTTTTCTTTCTTTCTTTCTTTCTTTCTTTCTTTCTTTCTTTTTCTTTCTTTCTTTCTTTCTTTCTTTCTTTCTTTCTTTTTCTTTCTTGAGACAGAGTCTCACTCTGTCACCCAGGCTGGAGTACAGTGATGCAATCTTGACTCACTGCAACCTCCACCTCCTGAGTTCAAGCAATTCTGGTGCCTCAGCCTCGCAAGTAGTTGGGATTGCAGGCTTCAGGCATGTGCCACCACGCCCGGCTAATTTTTGTATTTTTAGTAGAGGCAGAGTTTCACTATGTTGACCAGGCTGGTCTCGAACTCCTGACCTCAAGTGAGCAACCACGCCTGGCCTCATACGTTTATGTTACGTTTACATTTATTTCTATACCTATAATATCATGTCAGTCTCAAAACAGTCATGTGAGGAGAGCTGGTAGACATTTATTCACAGATGAGGAAGGAAACTACAGCTCAGAGGGCATGACTGTTTGGCCAAGGTAGCAAGGCTGGTAAGCAACTGAGCCTGGCTTTCCACACTGCATTCTTTCCACTGGAATTCCTGCTGGGAGTGAACACAACCTTTTCACATGTAACAACCAGAGAAGGAAGAGACAAATACAAAATAGCAAAACCTATGCCCTGGGGTTTAGGGAGTGTGGTACAAGTAGTGCTTACCGAGGGAGAAAACAAGTCAAAGACTTCTGTGCAGGGTGAGAATCACTGTGGACTTCTTTATACTGGTCTGCTGTTTATATTCTGCCACGAGATTGTGTCTTGGACACATCTGACAAATTCAATAGCAAAAGGCCACAAAACTGCCCCCTACCGCTGGAGTGCTGGGAGCTAGAATTAGCCCCCTGTCAACGAACGGACTTCTGTGTGCAAAGCTGCTGCTGACCAATTTGGAAAAGTTCTCCACTGGCTGTTCAGCAAACTAACCTGCTCCTCTGGCAGTTTTAACACTGCCCTGAAAATACAGGCTGGGCTAATTATTTCTTCTTTTTAAACTGTTGACATCCTCACAGGGTAGGAGAGCCTAGCAAAATTATGTGGGAGCAGCAAACTTTTAATATTGATTAAGCAGCCTGAACAAGGTCATTGCGAAGCCAATGCTTCTGAGTTGTTCTTTGCCAGGTCCAGCCATAGTCAATCAAGTTCATTCTCACTCCCATAGTACTCCGTCTTTTCTCATCCCCAGAGAGTTCTAAACTGTCTCTGCTTATCTGAGTGCTTTATTTATGCATTCAAACATTTATTGGGCAACCACTACGAGCAAAGAACTGGCAGGTTGTGAGATTATCCTGATGAATCACACATGAAGTGTGTACTTAGCACATGGGATGATTAAATATCAGACCCCCTTCAGTATGGAAGGAATCTGCCTGGGCGTCTCGGAGAATGCAAATGGATCCCATCCACTCCTAAATGTAGACACTCATGTTGGAATGTCCACCCGCCCACACCCCAATAGAAGGAGCACTAGCTCGAGAAATGGCCCTGGGTTGGGGACATGGGCAGTGTCCTGAGGAGGAGGAGAGTGTCAGAAATAACTGGACACATAGCAAACAATCGGGAGAATCACCTAATTCAATCCACAGTGGAGCTGTTAGAAGATTTGTGGAATATGCTTATTTTCAATTTTAAAAATATTTTCTGATTTCAAAAGTAATACATGTTCATTGTAAAATAATTTTTTAAATAGAGAAAAGTACAAAAAAATAGAAATACCCAGCCAGGCGCTGCGGCTCATGCCTATAATCCCAGCACTTTGGGAGGTTGAGGCAGGTGGATCAGCTGAGGCTGGGAGTTCGAGACTAGCCTGACCAACATGGAGAAACTGTCTCTACTAAAAATGCAAAATTAGCTGGGTGTGGTGGAGCATGCCTGTAATCCCAGCTACTCGGAAGGTTGAGGCAGGAGAATCCCTTGAACCCAAAAGATGGAGGTTGCAGTGAGCCGAGATCACACCATTGCACTCCAGCCTGGGCAAGAAGAGCAATACTCTGTCTCAAAAATAAAAAATAAAAATACCCATTACCTTCACCAGCATATCACTGTTACCATTTTGATGCATGTGTCTGTGCCGTGTATGTGCAATGCTCCTGCACGCAGGTGGCTCACGCCTCTGTGTCATATATCTTCTTTCTCCCTAGTATCTTTTTAACAAAATTTCATCAAACTGCTTTGCAATCTACTTTTCTACTTAATACACATTATACATTGCTAAAATATGATTTTTTTCTTTTTCTTTTTTTTTTTTTTTTT
>NW_016107922.1:179849-180889 GCF_001604975.1 Cebus imitator | reverse complement strand
GATATGACTCCTGGTTCTCACTGTCATTGATGTCTTTTTTTTTTTTTTTTTTTGAGATGGAGTCTCATTCTGTCACCCAGACTGGAGTGCAGTGGCGCGATCTCTGCTCACTACAACCTCTGCCTCCTGGGTTCAAGTGATACTCCTGCTTCAGCCTCCAGAGTAGCTGGAATTACAGGCATGCACCAGCACACCCGGCTAATTTTTTGTGTATTTAGGAGAGACAGGGATTCTCCATGTTGGTCAGGCTGGTCTCAAACTCCCGACCTCAGGTGATCTGTAAGCCTCGGCCTTCCAAAGTGCTGGGATTACAGGCGTGAGCCACCGTGCCCAGCCCGATTTTTTTTTATTTTTCTTTTTTAGAGTTGGGGTCTTGCTCTGTTGCCCAGGCAGGAGCACAGTGGCACAATCATACTTCACTGCAGACTTGCACTCCTGGGCTCAAGTGATCCTCCCACTTCAGCCTCCCGAAGTGCTAGGATTATAGGCCTGAGTCACTATGCTCAGTTTTTTTTGTTTGTTTTGGTTTTTGGTTTCTGTTTTCGTTTGTAACTTAAACCTGTTTTGATCAGCTTTCTGACACTAGCTAGCAAAGTAGGAAATGCATGGTTGGCTGGGCATAGTGGCTCATGCCTCTAATCTCAGCACTTTGGGAGGCCAAATCAGGTGGATCACCTGAGGGCAGGAGTTTGAGACCAGCCTGACCAACATGGTAAATACCCATCGCTACCAAAAAATATAAACGTTAGTCAGGTGTGGTGGCATGCACCTGTAATTCCAGCTACTCAGGAGGCTGAGCCAAGAGAATCACTTGAACCTGGGAGGCACAGATTGCAGTGAGCAGAGACTGCATCACTGCACTACAGCCTGGACGATAGAGTAACACTCAATTTCAAAAGAAAACAACAAAAAAAAGCATGGTAGGCTGGGTGAAGTGGCTCACACCTGTAATCCCGGCACTTTGTGAGGCCGTGGCAGGCAGATCACCTGCGGTCAGGAGTTCAAGACCAGCCTAGCTAACATGGTGAAACTCTGTCTCT